>NC_056726.1:1821846165-1822136165 GCF_019279795.1 Protopterus annectens | reverse complement strand
AAAGTACAATTTCCCTTAAGTGCACACAGAGATCAGTCAGTCTGGGGCTGGTTGCTCCCTTGCTCTCCAGGTCCCCAGTAAGACTCCCTACTAGCACAGCTATAGGGTCCAGATCTCAGCCTAGCTGGAAAGCTAACCTGCAGTACCCTCTCTGTCCCACCAGTGCTTCATGTCCCTGCTCAGGTAGCGGACACATGTCCACACTTTGAGATAAGTATTTATACAGCTTCACAGACACTCCTGGGAATGGCTGACACAGATTCTTTAGCTGTGCCCCTTTACCCAGACCATACGGTAGTAATTACTGCCACCACCAGCTTAATAATTATCAGCTACCCAAAGGCCCTTGAAAGGGTGTCCAATTATTACTGTGCAATATTATTATCCAATTGGTAATGTGACTATTCAGTCTAAGGTTTATTAGAGTGGCTTAGTACAATAAACTCTAAATATGCAATGTTGTCTAAAGCCTACTTATCTCTACACAAACCAGCCACAGGTAAAGGTTTTTAAAAATATTTAATAATAAATAATTAAAACACAAGACAATACTGCTACACCACAGAGATTTAAGCAGAGATATCTAAGAGTCTAGAGATGACACCGAAACTTAAAATAATACAGTAGGACAGGTCTGATATCAAAGAAAAACCCTTAGTCTAACTTTTTAATCTTAGGCTATTCTTAAGAGAACACACAGTGCTACAATCCTACTTAGACATATAGAGCATAAGCAGTGCTGGGGTTGATGGTCCAAGACAAAAATGCTTACAGTCTCTTACTGAACAATATTTTTTAAAAACACTAACAAACAGTCCTGCTAAGGCCCTCCCAAATTACATCATTTTGACACTTGGGTTTTCCCTGTATTCACATTACATCATATTGACACTTCGGCTGGAGTTCCCAGGCCAACAAACTGCCTTATTTAGCAAGCTAACACCTGCTCAGGAAACTATGCAACAACAAAAGACATTTCGCATGTACACTCTAGCAATCATTCCTTAAGTTAAGACAATAGAAAGAATGTGTTCAGCCAGCTGGTTCGGCACCTAATTTCAGATGATTGTAACTTCAAAGAACATTTGAAATGATTGGCTTGGTTTTCCTTGCAGCAGATTGCAATGTTGCAACAATCTTGAAGTTCACATTTTACAGTGTTTTCTTTCATTTAAGAACACAAGCCTGTATTTTACATTTATATATACAAATGATAGAATTTGATACATAATTCTATTTGACTAGGCTGGTAGCCTTCGCCCAGCTTTCCGCAGTCTTCACATCTCTTCCCCCGGAGAACTCAAGCTAGTTTTTCAAGTGATCCTTGAGAAACACCGCCTGAGAGGGTTAGGTCTGTCTGGGTGTACCTCACCCCATTCCCTGTCTTGAGAGCCCATTTGCATTGGCATTGCTACTCCCACTGCGGTGCTGCACTGACATATATGCTTGCAACCCCAGGCTCCATCTTGGCAGTTTGGTATTTTACTGACTGGCTCTATTTAACCATGTTACAGGGTTGTGATCTGTCATTACAGTGAATTTTCTTCCATACAGATGAGGCTGAAGTTTCTGCAATGCCCACACTATGGCTAGACATCTACAGCTGCATAGCATTCCTTCCTGGGTTGGAGCCTACGACTGAGATAAACCACTGGGTGCTCTTCTCCCTCTGAAGAAATCTGGCTAAGTACAGCCACCACCCCATGGTTTGAAGTATCCACTTGCACAACAAATTCTTTGCTGTAATCTGGACTGGCTAACACAGGGGATCCCCCCAAAGCTTCTTTAAGCTTCTGAAATGCCTGCTTACATGCTGGAGTCCACACTACCTTATCTGGCCTGTTCTTCCTTGTCAGGTCTGTGAGTGGAGCAGCTATGGTACTATAACTAGGGACAAACTTTATGTAGTACCCTGCTGTCTCTAAGATTGCCCTCACCTGCTTTTTAGTAAAAGGTGCAGGCCATGCCTGAATAGCTTCCACTTTGGCAGGTTCTGGCCTTATCATACCACTCCCCACTCTGTCCTAGGTAGGAGACCTCTGCCATACCCATCTGACATTTGCTCAAATTAATGGTCAGCCCTGCCCTCTGTAGTCTGCCCAGCACCTCCCTGACATGCTGAAGGTGCTCTGGCCAGGAATGGCTGTAGATGGCAATATCATCAAGGTAAGCAAGGGCAAAACCCTCTTGCTCCTGCTAGGATATTATCCACCAACCTCTGGAAAGTCGCTGCGGCATTCTTCATCCCAAAGGGCATCTTTGTGAACTCGTACAAGCCAAAAGGGGTTACAAAGGCTGACTTCTCTCAAGCACTGGGAGTCGGGGGCACCTGCCTGTAACCCTTGGTAAGATCAATGGTTGTAAGATACTTAGCCCCTCCCAGCTGCTCTAGGGCCTCATCTGTCCTAGACATGGGGTAGGCATCTGTCTCTGTGTGACTATTTAATTTCCTGTAATCCACACAGAACCTGATGCTGCAATCCTTATTTGGCAACAACACCACTGGTGAGGCCCAGGGGACTGTTGGACTCTTGAATCACCCCTAGTTCCAACATCTCCTGTACCTTTTCCCTCAAGAGTCTGTCTGACTCCCTCAGGCACCCAAAAAGGGGCCTGTCTAATAGGCCTTTGGGGTCCTGTATCCACCTGGTTTCCCAGTGAACATGTCCCCAAATTCCTGCAACACTGCTCCGATTTCTCTAACCTGGGTAGGAGATGGCTGCTGGGACATTGCTACCCCTTCCACAAAGGTGTCAACCCGAGCCTCACTGAGGAGATCAGTCCCCAGATCTCCCTCAGATGACTCCTGCAATCCACTGCAAATGTTCAGCACAAGGGCCTCCCTATCATGGTAAGGTTTCATCATGTTAACATGATACACTTTGTGCTCCTGCCGTCTGCCTAGCACTTCCACAATGTAGTTAACATCACTTACCTTTCTTACCACCTTGTAGGGTCCCTCCCAAGCTGCTTACAGCTTGTTGTGTCTTACAGGAATGAGAACCGTTACCTGCTGCCCCACAGCATATTTTCTAGCTCGAGCATTCCTGTCATACCACACCTTTTTCTGTTGTTGGACTTCTGCCAGGTTCTCGTGGGCTAAACCCACGAGTTCCCTGAGCCTTGTCCTGAGGTTTAGGACGTGTGCCACAACAGACTGCTTGTGAGACTCACACTCACCCTTCCCACTCATCTTGAATTAAATCTGGAGGTCCCCTCACTCTGTGCCCATACAACAACTCAAAGGGTGAAAAACCCGTGGATTCCTGGGGAACCTCTCTGTAGGCAAACAGATGGGGCAAATATTTGTCCCACCCCTCTTAAACTGATCTGCAAATGCCTGTTGCATGGACTTGATTGTAGAGTTTAACCTCTCAACAAGACTATTAGTCTGGGGATGGTAGGGGGTGGTCTTCATGTGCTTCACCCCACAGGACTTTCACAGACAAGCCAGCAGGTGTGACATGAAATTGGCACCTTGGTCAATCAGTATTTCTTTGGGGAAACGTACCCTGCTGAAAATCTCTAACAAAGCATTTGCCACCTTCTCTGCCTCAGTGGAGGACAAAGCCACTGCCTCAGGGTATCAGGTAGCATAATCCACTACCACTAGGATGTACGTTTTCACTGTGGAACTTGGGGTACTCAGAGGACCCACAATATCCATAGCTACCCTCAGAAATGGCTCCTCTGTCACAGGCAAAGGCATCAAAGGAGCTCTCACCTTGTCTCCTGCCTTGCCTACCTTTTGGCACTGCTCACAGGTCCTGCAATATCCAGTTAAATCTCTGGAAATTCCAGGCCAATAGAAGTTCTGCATAATACGCTTCTTTGTACGTTTTATGCCCATATGACCTGCAAAGGGAATATCATGGGCTATGGCTAGAAGTGCCAGACTGTAAGCTCTAGGCACTACCCACTGCTGTACTCTCACCTTCTAGCCCTCCCTCAGGGGTCCACTCTCTGTATAGTAACCCTCTGTCCCAGTATACAGATTACCCCTTCCCTTGAGAATCGGGTGCCTCCCTTGCTACATGCCTCAGGCCTTGCAATGTAGGGTCTTGGAGATGAGCCTGTCTCAACTCTCTCCTTGTAACCCTTCCCAGCTCCCCTTCCACAGGAAGTCTGGCATCCTCTGACAGTGGTGCCTCACTGTCAGCCTGGGTACTACTACTCACCTCTACCTTTGCTGTTACCCTGTCCAAGGGAACATCAGTACCCACAAGCAGCTGTGGCTCACCTTCAGTCTCACTTCTACAGCGTAGCTCACTCCCTGAAGTAACCACCTCACCAGTCCTGGCTGCAAGTATGCAGTCTGTCTGGGTCTCCCCCAGGCTACCAGACTCACATGCCTGTCTCCTAGCCTCAGTGCGTATAACTGCACAAGTACATGGTACTGCCTTATCCAAATCCTTCTCTCTCAGGACATCTGCAGGATGGTAGTTCCATACCCCGGTTGTTTTGAGACAACTGAGGTATGGAACTACCATCCTTCCCTCTCAGGACATCTGCAGGATGATAGTTCCATACCCCGGTTGTCTCAAGACAACCCACTATTGGCATTTTCTTTCCCACTTACTGGCTCTCTCACCTTAAGTTCCCCACCATGCCTCCATGGACACCTGTATGCCACATGGCCCCACTGGTTGCATTCAAAACATTTAACCCTAGCTCCTAGACGTGTAGCTGGACTAGTGGCTTCCCCTGCTACTGGTAGATCCTGTTGGGGCAGTCTGTGCTGCCCCCCATGTGTTCCTTTAGACCCATGAGCAGTACTGGGGGTCCCCTTTCTGTGCATGGCTGCCCTGCTGGCCAGGTATAGGTCTCACTTCTTTTCCAACTCATCTGAAGTAGCACATTGTCTATCAGCTAACCAGATCCTCATGTCCTCAGGCAAAGTGCCAAGGGCTTGTTCCTTCACCAATAGGTCTGCCAGCCCTTCAGAAGTGGTGACCTGACATCCACTCACCCAGCTATGAAAGTAAGTGCTCAGTTCAGCAACATATTCACATACATTTTCATCTGCCTTGCGTCTATGCTCACAAAATGTTTTCCTATACATTTCAGGTGTTAGCTTAAAACAATCCATCAGACATTTCTTTACAGCAGTATAATCAAAACAGGCATTTGTGCTATACAAGTTACAGCTTTCCCGTGGAGTAAGGGGGTCAGGAACCGTACCACATGATACTGTTTGCATACCCTTTCAAACATGTGAATGAAACTATCAAAATTATTCCCCTTTAAATTGCAGAAGAAATCCACTGACCTATTGTGCTTCTGGGGCCCATTTACTCCCTTCACCATTACCTCCATGACTCTGGCGAAGTCAGCATTTCCCTCTCATGCTTCCTGTGACTCTCCTTTTCTTTGACTTCTGTCTCCAAACGCCTGGCCTCCAGCTCAAGTCTCTTTAGCTCCAGCTGGATTTTTAAGTCCACTGCAGAAAGGTTGAGGTGTCCATTCCCCAAGGATATTGCATCTTCACTGCCAGTCTGATTGTCCTTCGCAAAAATGTTGAGCTGTCCATTCTCCTAGGATATTGTATTTGCACTGCCAGTCTGATCATCCTACCGGATGCTGTTTTCTGATGCAGCTGTAACCAAGGCTGCAATCAGGTCTGCCTTAGTCAGATTTCCATGCAGCAGTCCCCTAGCTTGGCACATCTCCACCAGCTGGCTTCTTGTCAGCTTTCCATACTCCTGTGCTGACATATGCTGCCTGCTCACCCTGACTAACTAAGCTAACAAAAGAAATAAAAAATTGATGTTCTTCGTGTTTCACTGTAGCAGTCATTACATTTGGGTAATTTGCTGGCAGGTTGCCCTCAGTCAGCCTGAATTCCAAAGTCTTGGGTCCTACGTCGGTTGCCGTCTCCTCTTCCATGACGTCAGGGGTATAAAACATGCAGCCGGCGCCATTTTCTTCAGTCTTTCTTACCACGTGGTGCCCGAAGTAGAACCATTTCGCAAGTGCCGGTCGTCTGCCGACTACTGAAATATTCGAGTTTGAGTTTCAGAACCGAAGTCTTCATTAAAGCCAAGTACCCCATTGGGGAAACTTTTTTCTTGCTCCATTCCAATGTCAGAAAAAGTTAACAATTGTATTACTTGTGGGAAGCAAATACCCCATAAAGATTTCCATTTATACTGTATTCCTTGCCTAGGCCCTGATCACAGCATGCCTGGCTGTCGGTTTTGTGCTAGATTTAACCAACTCACTTAAGCGTCAGTATATTTTTGCCTCAAAGTATTTTGGAAGCAGATTTAACTACCCAGAAATGTCGTCTGATAGCAATCCGACTACTGGAGTACATAAAAAATGCAAAGAAAAGGACAGAGAAAGGCAGTAGAGATCCAAAACCGACGAAGCTTCTCCTAAGCCAGTAGCCGGTTCGCCGGTACTCGGGCACATTCGCAGCCCCTGATGCCCGCTACCTTTGAGTCGCAGGCCTCTACCGACTCCCATGTGGAGTCCGGCATGCCGCAAGATACTCAAGGTATTGGACCGATGGATGTCTCCCTCGGATGGGTCTGGAGCCACTGAGCAGGCACCGGCTTCTCAGGGTGTATTCAGACCTCAATATTTGTATATCAAACCGACAACAGCTACAAAACTAAAGATGAAAGCAACTTCTAAAACTAAAAAACCGACGCATGATCCACGTGCACAGGCTTCTGTGCCTAAAAAACAGATGATCAAAATGGCTGAAGACCTTGTTACCTTGATCAGGGGGTACCCATCCCCCCTCCAGATAAGAGGCCTAGGCAAGACACTGATTATGAATCTTCAGATCAGGTTTCTATTTCTTCTGATTCCTCTTCTGATCAGGAATTATGTATACCTCCCTATGAGGATTCTGATGCAGAGGGGTCTATACCATCTGCATCTCCTCCTGAGGATTATTCATTCGGAGAAACCTTGCATACTTTGAGGGAGCATTTTCACTGGGAGAGTCAAGATTTCTCAGAATCAAGAGGCTCAGGAATTTCCTTCTCCCTCAGCACAGGCCTTTAGCCATTCCCCCTGTTTGACATTGTGAATGATGTGTTTTCGGAGTCAAGCTTGACCCCTGACTCCTTACCTCCGGCTCCCAGTAAGCCTGACAGGTATTACAGGGTCCCTGACTCGCATACATTTTTATTTAAAAACCCTGCTGCTGATCCTGAAACTATTTCACAGGGTCCAAAGGGAGTTAAGGCCTCAACAGCAAAAAATCCTACCCCCTCTGACAGATTCAAGGGCACTTTTTAGATGGGGGAGAAAAAGGTTTATACATCTGCAACCTTGGCAGTCAGGGCCTTAAACTGTCAATTTCATATGCTTAAATATCAACAACATGTTATGGGATTGCTGAAACAGAAAATGATGTTGATTTCTGAATGTGCAGAAAATAAATAATTGCAGGAATTATTGCATGCAGCTGAACAGGTTGAAAAGCATACTTTGCAATGTGGTTTTGGCTGTTTAGAGGCCTCCTGCAGGGCCGCAGTTACTGGATCTGTGATTAGGAGGCATACCTGGCTAAAGGAACAAAATTTGCCTGATCATGTTAAAGCTAAATTGCTAGATGCACATTTACAGCATGATACTCTGGTATTAAGGCAGAAGAGGTTTTAAAGAAAATGGAAGACAAAGCTAAGTCTATGCACACTGTTAAAGACTTCTTACAAGTGCAGCCACCAAGATTCAGTAGACACTGGCCTACAAAAAATGAGTCCTTTCCTGTGTCAGACAGAGCTCAAAGGGGCAAATCCTGACACCCTAAGGGTTCCAGATATACCAGGCGCAAGATTCATACAGGTCAAAGCAATGGGGCGCTTCTACCTTCAAATCTGGAGGAGGTAAAGTGCAAACATACAGAAAACAGTCCCGATGACTTCCCTCTGCCTACACCAAGCACTTCTCTTTTGGCAGCACCCTTAGGGGGAAAATTAGCAGTTTTTGCTCAAAATTGGCAGTTAATAACCCAGGACAAGTGGGTACTAAACATAGTATCACGGGGATACAGATTCCATTTCCATACTCTGCCAATGGCAAATGGTTGGCCAGATCTGCCAGAAAATCAGTGGGCAGAGGCACAGAAACAGGTTATGTCCCTCATGGATATGGGGGCCATTCAGCCAGTACCAAAACAGGAAAAAGGACAAGGTTTTTACTCGACTGTTCTTGGTACCCAGAAAGGACAAGGCCTGGCGGCCAATACTGGATTTATCGATTTTGAACACATACCTGGATATTCCAAAATTCAAAATGCTGACTTTGCAGCAGCTTCTGCCCATGCTGGGCAAGAATGCTTGGCTGGTGACATCAGACCTAAAAGAGGCATATCTGCATGTCCCAATAAGACAGTCGTGCAGAAGATACCTCAGATTCAAGGCTTGCTTAATGCATTACCAATTCTCTGCACTGTGCTTTGGCTAATCTGCTGCGCCCAGGGTCTTTACAAAGTGCCTGGCACCAGTAATTGCATTTTGCAGACAAAGAAGTATACAAATGTATCCTCACTTGGACGACTGTCTCATTCAAGCAGAGAACAAGGACATTCTTCGACACCTGGCTTTTGTGAAAAGGCTTCTAACATGCCTAGGGTACACAATAAACGAAAAGAAATCACAACTGGTACCCTCTAAAAAGAGAACATTCCTGGGTGCAAGCTTTAATAAAACTGCCCAGATGGCTTACCTCACGCCATTCAAGCAAAGGCAACTGACTACTTACTTCAAACTGATGGCAACAAAAACTCAGTTATCTGCAAGACAAATCTGCAGGCTTTGGGCTTCATGGCATCCAGCATCCTACTGATTCCATATGCAAGACTGCATATGAGTAAACTTCAGTGGTACCTAAAAAGTTTATGGAGTCAACATTCTCGCAGTCTGGAAATGATTACTCTCATTCCCTGCCTACAACAAGAGTTTCTGTGGTGGGCAAAGGCATGTCGCCAAAACATGGGACAGGCCTTCACTCTACCCCCTGCCAGCCAAACCTTAACAGACTCATCAGATTATGCTTGGGGGGGGGGGGCCCACATGGCAGGAAGATGCATTCAGGGCATATGGACCCCCCAACAAATGCATCTACATATCAACCAGAAAGAGATGCTAGCTGTTTAAAATGCCCTAACAGCCTTCAAGGACTTACTTCATCCAGGACAACTACTGATAGACAGACAACACCACGGTCATGTGGTATATAAACAAGCAAGGGGGCACACACTCATACCCCCTTTGCATATTAGCCATGGCACTGTGGGACACAGCTTTGACCTACCCAAATACACCTTCAAGCTCAATTCCTGCCAGGAAAACAAAATACTCTGGCAGACGATTTAATCAGAAACCTTATGGATCCTCACGAGTAGAAACTAAATCCATAAGTCTTCAGCATGATAACAGAGAAATGGGGGAGCCCAGACATAAATCTATTTGCCTCTCCTCAAAATTATCAATTGAAAAGATTCTGCACAAGGACTTATCACAGACAAGCATGGAAAGTGGACACCCTATCCTTTAGTTGGAAAAACCTATCAGTTTACTCCTTTCTTCCTCTGCCTTTTCTTCCCAGGGTCCTCCTAAAAGTCAGACAAGAGAAACCAAAGATGATACTAATGTCCCCGGACTAGCCCCGCCAATACTGGTACCCAATCCTAAGGAACTTGTCTCCATACCCAGCTTGGAACTTACCTCAAAGATCTCAACTACTGTCCCAACAAAACAATCAGATCCTGCACAATCAACTCCAGACACTGAACCTGGCAGCATGGCCGATCATGTAGTTATACAAACAACACCTCTCAGTAAAACTGTGATGGATGTCATTTTGGAAGCCAGAAGACTTAGTACTAGAAAATCTTATGCTGCTAAGTGGAAGAGATTATGTGCTTAGAATCAAGCACAAGGAACTGATAAAGCAGAACCAAATATTCCTCAGATATTACAATACTTAACTGAGATGCTTGACAAAGGCCTATCTTTCTCATCAATTAAAATCCATGCCTCTGCCATTTCGGCTCATTACAGTACAGAGCTACCAATCTTTTCTCATCCTTTACTAAAGCAGTATCTTAGAGGAGCCAAAAATTTAAGGCCTCCTAGAAGATCACCATTACCTGCATGGGACCTCAATTATGTGTTGGAAAAGCTCACCCTGTCTCCATTTGAACCAGCTGCTACTGCTGATATAAAGTTCTTATGGAAAACAGCTCTGCTGCTAGCAATTATTTCAGCAAGAAGAGTTTCAGAGCTACAGGCCCTCATGGCTGTAGAGCCTTTTATCATATTTTAGCCAGACTGAGGTAATTTGTCTGAGGACAAATCCTACATTTATGCCTAAGGTGGTTTCCAGTGTGGCTCTTAACCAAACAATTCATCTGCCAACCTTTTATCCAAATCCGCGGAACAAGGGGGAGAGAATTCTGCATTCCTTGGACGTACACAGACAGCTAAGATTCTACTTGAGCAGGACTAAAGCTCTAAGGAAAACTGAGCAATTACTAGTGACATATACTGCAGGATCTTACTGCTATATAAACCTTGTGTCTTATAAAGGCTCTGCTTGTATTGTCAGGCTCTGGATTGCATTGCATAAGTGGAAATTCCTTAAGATTTCAAGAGCAGGCTAAGTTATTTCTTACACTTATTTCACTGAATTGCACTTCTGAAACACTTATAATTGTGCTATGCAGTTGATCTACTATATTTTTGCACTGTTATAAAGCTTTTTTTATTGTTTCACTGCATTTATGTACTTTAAACTGTTTTAACATTACTTAACTGTAAACTGCTTTGTCATACTGAGAGTTGTATTTTCTGTTTGTGATTGCTCTATCCGAACTTTTCTGTGCGTTTTTGTCTGTTAAAAGCATTCTCCAGTCTGCTCCTTGATCTGTTTAAAACTTTCATTTAGTGGCTACAGCCTCCCTAGTGTGGTGTGTTCTTATACTTGGTGGCTTTGCAGTTGCCCGCCCATACTGTATATTTGATCTGTGACAACTCCTCCCAGTCTAGTGTCATTAGTTCACTCAATCTAATAGAAAACATTTGTGAAGGCCATCCCACGTTGAATTAACTTCTATTCCAGCTTTCTCCATTTCCACTTTACTGGAAAAAAAAATTTCTAAGCTTGCTTCCCCCCCTTTCCTGTGGCAGGTCAGATACGGATTTGCTGTGTCCAGGACTGTTTGTGAGCTCCTAAGCCCCCCCCCCACACTTAACTGGGGTTAAACTATTCCTGGCGCCATAAAGTCTGTTTTTCAAAATTTCCCTTGCAGCTAGCCAGCCTTTTAGTTTTAGCACTCATCTGTTTCTTTGATCTCAGCACTTGTTCAGAACGCATTGTAAGCACGAAATAAGTTACAAATTACTACAGCACTCTACTTTCCTCACTTGTCTAGAGAAACTAAGTTTTTAGTACTTAATAAATAAGCACCTATTCAGGCATGTCTAAAGGTCAGCTCCCGGTGTTTTCTCCTGTCTACCTGATGAATCTGGGCATCTTGGGACAATGCAGCAATTGCCTCGTACACAGACAACCCTCTCCTCCTACCACCCAACACTACGACCTGTGAGAGATGCATTTATATAGCCAAACTGGAAGCAAAGCTCTCTTTACCAAAGACAGGCCTAGACAGCCAAGAGGAGAAGGTAAACACTTGCACCGCACCACACTCATCACATAGTCCCTCAAAACCTACACCACCAAAACGCACACACAGAACCACAAAGCACACACCTACATTCGCGGAGGCACTCTGTACTAATCTGCCCAAACAACAGAGACCTGCAAAGCAGAAATGCAAGCAACCTCCACCCTTCAATACAACCCAAATGACACACAGTCCATATACTCAGTGTGCCACTCAACTACAGCCCATAAGGCATAACTTTCCCAACACTCTAGTCATAGGTGACTCTATAGTCAGGTACACTGATGTTCCACTCACCAGGCTAAACAAGGAAAAAGTTACTGTCAGCTGCCTGTCAGGTGCCAGGATCTGCCACATAACGCATGCACTCAGGTCACTCCACAACAAGTATGACTCTGTCATTGTCCATGTTGGTGTGAATGACCTGAGACGTACCTCCCTGGACTACGTGAAAAGAGACATGGAGGAGCTCTCTGATCTTGTAGCCCAGGCCGGTATGACCCTAGCCCTGAGTAGCATTCTGCCATCACCCAGAATGACACCACAGTACAAGGACAAAATGATTGACTTTAACAATTGGCTAAGCTTCTGGTGTCATTCTAAGGGAATCCAGTATCTGTCTGCCTGGGATGGCATGATCGACAGACCATGCTGCTTTGCCAGAGATGGCCTGCACCCATCGCCCTTGGGATTCCGGATACTGGCAAAGGCTTTTGCCACCCCTATAGTGCCTTTTTAGGCAAGGTTCAAATGACAAATTCACCACCGTAACAGGTACAAGCAAGCAAAATCTGAGGGTAATGCTACTCAATGTTAGAAGTCTAAACCTCAAAATGCACTCACTCGAGGCACTCAAAATGGAGAACATTGACATCTGTGCAGTGACAGAGACCTGGTTCAAAGCTCCAGAGAGCACCCCTGCATTACCAGGGTATAATTCATACCACACCTTTCGGCCACCAAACCCGGACCGAAACACTAAAGGTGGAGGCGTGTCCATATTCATTAAGGATATCCACACCTCCAAGCTAGTTGCTCCGCATAATGCATCCGTGATTATCCAAGTTCAACTAACTCTGGGCAAAACCGCAATCCAGATTGTAGCTTACTACAGACCCCCCACCATGCCCCAGGATTCCCACTCCTCTTTTCTTGATACACTGGAAAATATTAAGGTACAACCCAACACTCTTAATAATGGGTGATTTCAACTACCCTACCATTAACTGGGAAAACTACTCCTGTACCAACTCTTTTGCTCAACGTTTTCTGGAAATCATCAATTCCAATGCTTTGGATCAACTTATCCACACCCCCAACAGAGGCAGCAATATCTTAGACCTGGTCATCACCAACATGGGTGACCGGTGTTCCACACCAGAGGTCAGCTCCTCGTTGGTCAGATCCGACCACAAGCTAATCACCCTAGACATCCACATCCCGCTCCCACCCCCCATTATGAAAACGACCGTAAAAAATTTCTCCAAAGCCAACTTCACGCTTCAAGACAGAAGTGGCAAACTTCATGACACCCATGCAGATGGACAATAGAGGTACGACTGCTGAATCTTACACAGATGCACTTTGTAAGCACTTACACGAGTGCATGGATCGTGCTATCCCTAACAGAACCAAGATGCTATCCTCCAAAAAAAGGAAGCCAATCTGGTGGTCTTCTGCCATAAACAAACTCTACAACAGAAGAAACAAACTGTTGCAAAAAAGAGTAAAATCCCACGATTGGAGGAACTCCCTGGTCAGCCTTCGTAAGAAGCTGAGATCCCTCATAAAATCCTCCAAAGCTAGTTATGAAAACAAAATTGCCACCGATTCTAAAAAATAACCACAAAGCATTCTATAGCCAAGTCAAAAATCTCAA
Source organism: Protopterus annectens (assembly GCF_019279795.1). Lineage (NCBI taxonomy): Eukaryota > Metazoa > Chordata > Ceratodontiformes > Protopteridae > Protopterus > Protopterus annectens. The sequence continues at coordinate 1,822,122,639 of NC_056726.1, read as the reverse complement.
TGGCAACACTCAGATCTGCTCTGAGTTACAGCAAAATGACACTAAATATACAGAACCAACTGATATTGCCAACATCCTGGCAGATAGGTTCAGTGCTAACTTTACCCCCCTCTCGCCCCCCTAAAGGGTCCATCTTTATACCGGAAGAATGCAAAGTTCCTGTAATAACGGCTGCACTGGTAAAAACTTCACTCTCCAAAGCCAAGAACGCAGCATCCATGGGACCTGACAACATCCCAGGCTGCCTTCTACATGAACTACAGAATGAACTGGCACCCCACCTAAGTACCATGTTCAATCATAGCCTCACCTCAGGCTTTGTGCCCATTGAATGGCGCACCGCGACAGTTATCCCACTCCACAAAGGTGGGGCCACAACAGACCCCGGGAGCTACCGCCCCATTAGCCTGACGAGCCTCGTCTGCAAGGCCATGGAACGTATCATCATGGAACTCATAAACAAAGACATTGGAGATCTCCAAACCGTGGACCCCACACAGTTTGGGTTTGTAAAAGGCAGATCATGTCTCCTAAACCTGATAGACTTCTTTGAAGTAGTCACCAAAGCCATAGATGAGGGTAAGGTGGTTCACACAGCCTATCTAGATCTCACCAAGGCGTTCAACACCATCCCCCACTCTGGAATTACAGATAAACTCACTAAACTAGGTATAAATCTCTGTGTCACAAGATGGGTTGCCAACTGGCTTACTGAAATAACCCACACTGTGAAAGTAGCGGACTCCAAATCAGACTTCAGACCAGTGACAAATGGAGTACCACAGGGTTCAGTCCTGGGTCCTCCCCTGTTTGGTATCTACTTCTCTGAAGTACAGACCAACACAGAAGGTCTTTGGCTAACTAAATTTGCAGATGACTGCAAACTAGGAGCCATAATTGAAACTCCAACGATGTGGACATCCTACAAAAGGGCCTCACTGAGACAGATGCCTGGTGTCAAAGACATGGTCTCAAGCTCCATGCCAAAAAGTGCATTGTCATCCCCTTTGGTAAAAATTTTGTACCCATGAACTGCCACATAGGCGGTAGTCTTCTTAACACCGAAAGTGTGATAAGAGACCTTGGGACACAGGTGAACAGTAGTCTCTCCTTTGATAATCACATTGGCACACCTCATCACACAAGGTTTCTCATCCAGACAAAACGAGGTCATTGTTCCCCTCTACTCATCACTCATTAGACCCATTATAGAGTACAATGCCCCTTTTGGTATGTACCTCACAAGACATCTACAACAACAACTGGAAAGGCCGCAAAAATACCTCACAAAGAGGATTACTGGCCTCAAACAGATGCCTTACGCAGACTGTCTCAAAACACTCCAGCTTTACTCCGTCGCATATCGCCTACTCAGAGGCGATCTCTGCCTAACATACAAAGCTGTGTCAAACCCAGAGCTGTTGGACATGCTCCACTTAAAGAAATCCCAATCCCTCCGAGCTACACGCTCTAGGGACCTAAACCTTGTCACCGCAATAAACAGAACATGCTGGAGGGATAGATTCCTGTCCCAGAGACTTCCCATACTCTGGAACAGACTACCTATCTATGTCAAACAGAGCTCCTCATTAGCACTCTTCAAGAAAAATCTTCATGATTGGATGGGTAATGGGAAATTCACCCCAGAGATCACTTTTGTGGTTCTGCTTGACAGGGGCACAGGAAAATAATTTTTCTTGGGTGGCGAAAGCCAGGGTACATTTTTGGCTAGGCTTGTATAGGCCCTAGGGCCAATAGCCTAGTACCTACCTATGATCAGAAGGAAAGGCTATTTCAAAGCAGACAGTTTCAAAGTGGATAAGCCACTGCATCTGTTTCTGCTACTTACACCATGGTAAACCTGTGCCCAAGGTCATTGGGTCTCGTTCCACCAGAGCTGCAGCTACTTCAGCAGCCTTTCTCAGAGAAGTACCAACCAAAGACATTCTAGAGTCTCTGCTACTTGGAGTTCTGTTCACACCTTTACAAAGCATTATCATTTGCCTCTCTAAGTCCAGGGCAGGCTTTGCCACTGCAGTTCTGCAGAGCCTTATAGCCGCACCTAATGCTGTTTAGCTCCAACCCTCGCAACCATAGCTTTGGGATTCTACCCAAATGTAATGACTGCAACAGTGAAACACGAACATAGTACAGTTGTGTATACATACCATAAATGTAGATGTTCGAGTGTATTCACTGTTGCAGTCCAGGTTACCCTCCCGCCATCCCCCTGTCATTCTGGAGTTTCTTTCCTTCTCTATCTTGTACAACCTATGTGGTTTATTTGCTTGTAGATGAAGGTAAAGTTTATATTGATTCACGTACATATATATATATATATATATATATATATATATATATATATATATATATATATATATATATATATATATATATATATATATATATATATATATTTTTTTTTTTTTTGCTACCTTTTTGGGGGCACCTGACATCTGAGGCAAGAAAAACTAAAGAAAATGGTGTCTGCTGCATGATGTTCGTGTTACACTGCTGCAGTCATTACACTTGGGATATCCTGCTGTCAGGCGGTTCACCAGTCGGCCTGAGTTCCAAAGTCTTGGTCCGGCATCGGTTGCTGTCGCCTCCTCCCTGACGTTAGTGCGACAGGGGTATACAAGATGCAGCCAACACCATTTTCTTCAGTCTTTCTTGCCGCGCGGTGCCCGAAGCAAAAGCAGTTCGCAAGTGCCGGTCGGCCGACTCTTGAGATTTTCATTCCGAATCCAGAACTGAAGTCTTCTACAAAGCTAAGTACCTCGTTGGGGAAAATTTTTCTTGCCTCAGACCGATGTGAGTGAAAGTTAATAACTGTATTTCTTGTGGGAAGCAAATACCTCTTAAGGATTTCCATTCTTATTGTATCCCATGCCTAGGCCCAGACCACAACATCACTGGTTGTCGGTTTTGTGTTAGGTTTAACAAGCACACTGTTAAATGTCTGTTTGATTTTGCCCGACATTATTTTGGCAGAAAATTCAATTACACCATGCCGTTGGAACTTCTGACGACTGGAATACATAAACAGCGCAAAGACAAGGATAGGCATCCAAGGCCCAAAACTGACGAAGCCTCTTCTAGGCCAGTCGCCGGTTCTCCGGTTTTCAGCGAGGTGCCTTCGCAGCCCCTGATGACCGCTTTTGTAGAACCACAGGCTGCCACTGACTCCCACGTGGAGTTGGCTGGGCCTTCGGACGCACAAGACTTTCAGCCTACCAAAACTAACCCTTCAGAGGGATCCGGAGTAGCTGAACAAACCCGCAACTTCAGAGGGTGTTTTCAGACCTACTCAGTTACGCATTAAACGTTCTGCTAAGTCTAAACTTCCTTTAAAAACAAAGAAACAAATGCAGCATTCTCCAGGACAGGCCTCCATGCCTAAGAAACAAATGCTCAAAATGGCCGAAGGCCTAATCACTCTGATCAGGGGGTCCCATCCCCCTCCTGATAAAAGGCCTAGACAGAATGCAGACTATGACTCATCCGACCAGGTGTCCATCTCTTCAGATTCATCCTCAGACCTAGGATATTCCTTACCCCCTTATGAGGATTCTGATGCTGAGGAATCAATTCCATCAGCCTCTCCGCCTGAGGAATACTCCTTTGGGGAAACCTTACATACCATGAGGGAGCATTTCCATTGGTTCATAGGTTCATAGATTACTACTAAGCTAACTGCCCTTGCGAGCAATTTTAAGCCTAACCAATTATCCCTTATAAAACTCAAACCCTGCACCTTGCATTTGTAAGGCAAACACTTTAACCATTAGGCTACCCTCCTAACCCTGGGGAAGGCCAGTATTACTCTGAATCCAAGAAGAGGTTCAGACTTCCTTTTATTACTTCAACACAGACCCCTTGCTATTCCACCAGTGTTAGATATTGTGGATGGATGTGTATACGGAATCCAGTTTAAATCCTGATTCTTTACCTCCAGCCCCAGTTAAGCCTGATAGATACTACAGAGTCCCTGACTCTCACAATTTTCTTTATAAAAGCCCTGTTGCTGACCCTGAAACTATTTCTCAGGGACCCAAAGGGGTTAAGGCCTCATCAGCAAAGAATCCAGTCCCCTCTGACAGAGATTCCAGAGCATTAGACAGATGGGGGAAGAAAGTATATACGTCTGCAACTTTAGCAATGAGGGCCTTAAATTGCCAGTTTCACATGCTAAAATATCAGAATTTTTTGATGTCTCAGTTGAAACAAAAAACGCTTCCAGATTCAGATCCTCCTAATTTTAAGGGAATGCAGGATTTATTGCATGTAGCTGAACAAGTGGGAAAACATACTTTGCAATTTGGTTTTGATTCTTTAGAGGCCTCCTGTAGAGCAGCAGTTACAGGTTCAGTCATTAGAAGACATGCTTAAAAGAACATACATTACCAGATCATGTTAAAGCAAAACTATTGGATGCACCTTTGCAGCAGGATGTGTTTGGAGTTAATGCAGAAGAGGTATTAAACAAAATGGAGGATAAGGCAAAATCTATGCAAACTGTGAAGGATTTCTTACAGGTTCAGCCTCCTCGATTTAGCAGAAATTGGCCATCAAAGAATTGGTCCTTTCCAGCTACAGACAGACCTCAAAGGGGCAGATACAGATGTCCAAGAGGTAGTGGTCAACCACAAGGTCCTTACAGGCCTCGATAATGGGGTGCATCAGGCCAGAAAGAAGGGGAAGACAGGCCCCAGCCATGTAAAAAACAGCCCCAATGACTTCTTACTACAGCTGCCAAACAGCTCTCTTGGCAGCCTCTTTGGGAGGAAAACTGGCACTTTTCTGTCACAATTGGCATATGATCACCAAGGACAAATAGGTTCTCAACATTGTATCTCAAGGTTACAGGTTCCACTTTCACACTCTGCCAAGGTTAAAAGGAATGCCAAGTCTGCCACCAAATCAATGGGCAGAGGCTCAAAAACAAATAACAGCACTCGTGGACATGAGAGCTGTTCAAAAGGTACCACCACAGGATCAAGGACAAGGATTTTACTCAAGACTCTTTCTGGTTCCCAGAAACGACAAAGCCTGGAGGCCCATTCTGGATCTTTCTTTTCTAAACACTTACCTGGATGTTCCAAAATTCAAAATGTTGACACTACAGCAGCTTCTTCCCATGCTGGGCAAGAAAGCTTGGCTCGTAACCTTGGACCTCAAGGAGGTATACCTGCATGTCCCTATCAGACAAAACTGCAGAAGATACCTCAGATTCATAGCTGTTTCAATGCATTATCAATTCTCTGCTCTGCCCTTTGGCTTATCTACTGCGCCCAGGGTCTTCACAAAGTGCCTGGCACCAGTAATGTCATTTTGCAGACAGAAAAGAATTCAAATTTATCCGTACCTGGAAGACTGCCTGATTCAAGCAGAGAGCAAGGACATTCTTCTAAAGCATCTGGTGTTTGTAAAAAAGTTAAGTTGCCTAGGGTACACAGTAAACGAAAAGAAATCAAAACTAGTGCCCTCACAAGAGATAATATTCCTGGGTGCCAGCTTGAATACAACGGCCCAGATGGCCTGTCTCACACCAGACAAGCAAGGACAACTGACTCAATATTTTCAATTGATGGCAACAAGAACCCAGCTCCCTGCAAGAAAAATTCTGCAGGCCTTGGGTTACATGGCATCTTGCATACTACTAATTCCAAATGCCAGACTGCATACGAGGAAACTACAATGGTACCTAAAGAATGTTTTGTCACAACACTGTCAAATTTTGGAAACAGTTATACCATTAATTCCTTGCCTTCAACAGGAGTTTTTCGATGGTGGGCTCAAGCTCGTCACCTCAACAAGGGGCAGCCTTTTACTCAACCCACAGCCAGGCAAACACTGACAACAGATGCATCGGATTACGCCGGAGGAGCACACATGGCAGGAAAATGTATTCCGGGCAAATGGCCCGCAGAACAAAGGCATCTTCACATCAATCAAAAAGAGATGCTAGCTGTACAAAATGCTCTCATAGCCTTCAAGGACCTGCTGCATCCAGGACAATTACTACTAAAGACAGAGACAACAAGCAAGGGGGCACTCACTCTTATCCCCTCTGCAGACAAGCCATGACCTTCTGGAACACAGCTCTAAACTACCAAGTTCATCTGTAAGCACTATTCCTGCCAGGAGAGAAAAACACACTGGCAGACTACTTAAGCAGAAACATCATGGATCCCCATGAATGGGAATTGAATCCACAGATATTCATAATGATCACACAGAAATGGTGGTGCCCGGACATAGATCTGTTTGCATCCCCAATGAACTGCCAGCTACAGAAATTCTGCACAAGGACTTACCATCCACAAGCATGGAAAGTGGATGCCCTCTCATTCAGCTGGAGAAACCTACAAGTATATGCTTTCCCACCACTACCTCTCCTTCCAAAGGTACTCATAAAAACCAGGCAAGAAGAGCCAAAGATGATCCTGATTGCACCAGACTGGGCACGCCAGCACTGGTACCCAGTCTTAAAGAACTTAGCACAAGGACCACCCTGGATTTTGCCTTACATCCCACATCTGCTGACTCAGCACAACAATCAGATACTTCACAGCCAGCTAAAGACTTTAAACCTAGCTGCATGGGAGATTCTTTAGTCAAGCAAGCATTGCCTCTCTCCAAAGCTGTTTACGGATGTCATTCTGGATGCCAGAAGGCCTAGTACCAGGAAAGCCTGTTCGGATAAATGGAAGAGATTCTGTGCCTGGAGCCAGGCTCACAGCCTTGACCCTCTTGTCCCAAATATTCCTCAGATACTACAATATTTAACCGAGATGCTGGACAAGGGCCTCTCCTTTTCATCCATCAAGATCCATGCCTCTGCCATCTCTACTCATTACAACACGGATCCACCAATTTTCTCTAATCCTTTGCTAAAACAGTACCTCAGAGGGGCTAAAAACATAAGGCCGCCCCGTAGAGCACCTACTCCAACTAGGGACCTCAACTTTGTGTTGGAAAAATTAACTTTACCTCCTTTTGAGCCAGCTAATACAGCAGATTTAAAATATATCTCTTGGAAAACTGCTCTGCTCCTGGCAATAACATCAGCACGAAGAGTTTCAGGATTACAGGCACTAATGGCAGTGGAACCTTTCATCATTTTCCACCAAGACAGAGTGTCTTTACGAACTAACCCTACGTTTATGCCAAAGGTGGTATCAAGTGTGGCTCTAAACCAAACTCTTCACTTGCCAACTTTTTATCCAAATCCACAGAATAAAGGGGAGAGACTATTGCGTTCTTTGGACATACACAGGCAAGTTACGCTTCTACTTGGACAAAACCAAAGCTTTCAGAAAATCTGAGCAATTATTGATAGCATATGCTGCAGGAGCACAGGGAAAAGCCATTTCAAAACAATTTCAAAATGGATAGGACACTGTATACGTTTCTGCTACACACACAACGCATATTCTTAGAGACTCTTGGCACTGTTTAGAATTGGTCAGAGAATTTTCAAAAAAATTTGATTTTAAATCTAAATTTTTTATGGCTACAATTGATGTCAACCTTTTTTCCGTCATTCCCCATGACAAGGGGATGGAAATGTTTGAAGATTGTCTTAACAAATACAACAGATCTAATTTCTCTGACAATCGTTTAGTTACCAGTATGCTTGAATTAGTCTTAGAAAACAATTTTGTATATTTTAACAATAATTATTATATACAGAAGAAAGGTGTTGCTATGGGGGCAAGATGTGCCCCCATTTATGCCAATTTAGTTTTGGCACAATGGGAATCGGAGTGTATTTTTACTAGTATGTTTTGGAAGAAGATTTTATTGTATTTGCGTTATTTGGACGATATTTTAATTTTTGGGGGGTGTTCTAAGGAGGAGTTCAATGATTTTATCATTTTTTTAGGAAAATCTACAGATTTTTTTAAAATTTACTAGTCACATTGTTGACAATCATGTGGAATTCTTGGACATTAAACTCACTGTTACCAATAACAAAATTGAATCAACGCTATTTATGAAGAAAACATATTCCAACTCGTTTCTACACTTCGACAGCTGTCATCTATTTCATCAAAAAAAGAATTTGGTCAAAGGCCAGATGGTCAGACTGTCTAGACTAGTTAGTGACAATCAAATGTTTAAACACAAGTTAGATTTACTTATGAATATGTTTTTTGACAGAGGATATCCACATGATTTAGTATTAAATATTAGTAAGGAGGTGACATCTATGAGGTCGACTAAATTTAAACCTATTATTAATTATGAAACATTTGAAGGAACCACCTCGCATGTTTCCACTACTAGGAATGATACATTTATAATTCCATTCAATGATGCCACAATACAGAGATAAGATGATCAGCTTTAACAATTGGCTTAAACACTGGTGTCATTCAAAGGGGATCCAGTATCTGTCTGCCTGGGATGACATGCTGGACAAGCCACGCTGCTTCAAGGACGGCTTGCACCTGTCACCCTGGGATTCGGATATTGGCAAAGGCTCTTGCCACCCCCATAGTGCCTTTTTAGGCAAGGCTCAAATTCTAAACCTACCACCCTAGAACACAAAAAGGAAAAAACTAAGGGTAATGCTGCTCAATGCCAGAAGTCTAAATCTCAAAATGCACGCACTTTCGAGGCCCTTCTCAGTATCGAGAACATCGATGTCTGTGCTGTGACAGTATCCTGGTTCAAGGCTCCTGAGAGCACCCCAGCTATCAGGTTTTACCTCATATCATACGTTCCGGCCCCAAAATCCGGACAATACCAAGAAAGGGGGGGGTATCCATATTCATCAAGGACACCCACACCTCAAGACTGGTGGCAACGGACGATGCATCGGAGACCATCCAGGTGCAATTAACCATAGGCAAGACTGCTCTGCAAATTGTAGCATGTTACAGGACACCCTCACAAACTCAGGAAACTCACATGGCCTTCCTGAAAACACTAGAGGGATAAATGTATCACCAAACACCATCATACTAGGTGACTTCAATTACCCTAATATAGACTGGGAACACTACTCAAGCCCAAACACCCTAGCCCAAAAGTTCCTGGAATTCATAAACTCAAATGCCATGGAACAACTAGTCACCATCCCCACAAGAGGAGATAACATACTTGATCTCATCATCACGAACATGGGAGCACAATGTTCAACACGAGTATACCCCTCACTGGTGAGATCAGATCACAAACTAATCTCGCTGGAGGTCCTCATCCCACCCCACCTGAAATAAAAAGACCACAGTAAAGAACTTCTCAAAAGCCGACTTCACACTTCTAAAGACTAGTGTGGTCTCCTTTCAGGCCCCGTGCGGAAAACAATACTCAAGCCGCTGAATCACTTACAAACGCCTTCTACCAGCACCTGCAGGACTGCATGGATAAGGCAATCCCAAGCAAAACAAAGACTCTTTGTACCAAAGGCAAGCGTCCAGTCTGGTGGACCCCAGCCATAAACAAACTCTACAACAAAAGGAGGAAGCTACTACAAGATAGAGCAAAATCCTTAAAAGGTAAGACACCCTTGATCACTATAAGTAAAAACTAAGAGCTCTCATAAAATCATCCAAAGCAAATTTCGAGAGAAAAATAGCTAAAGACTCAAAAGACAATCATAAGGCCTTCTTTAGCTATGTTAGAAACCTAGGAGGAAACTCCCAGATATGCTCAGAACTAGTTCAAAATGATGTGAAGATTACTGATCCTACAGACATTGCCAACATACTGGCTGACAGGTTCAGTGCAAACTTCTTCCCTCCCCAAAGGAGAGATATCTATACCAAATGAGTGCGGCCCCCAAACATCTCCAGCGCCCAAGTGAGAACTGCTCTCTCCAAAGCAAAAAACACAGCATCCATGGGACCCGATGGTGTCCCCGGCTGTGTGCTCCACGAACTCAATGAAGAATTAAACCCACAGCTAGGACAGCTGTTTAATCAAAGTCTTACCTCTGGATACGTACCCAGGGAGTGGCCAACAGCAAGTGTGGTCCCACTTCACAAAGGCGGTGCCTCCACAGACCCTGGAAATTACCGGCCCATTAGCTTGACAAGCCTTATCTGCAAAGCCATGGAGTGGATCATAATGGACCTCATAAATAAAGACATAGGGAATTTGCAGACTTTGGATCCAACCCAGTTTGGCTTTGTCAAAGGCAGATCATGCCTTTTAAACTTGGTTGACTTTTGAAACAGTCACCAAAGCCATTGATGAGGAAAGGCAGTCCATACAGCCTACCTCGATCTGGCTAAGGCCTTGATACAATACCCCACTCGGGTATCATTGAAAAACTCATCAGCTTAAATGTTAACCCATACATCACAAGATGGGTTGCAAACTGGCTGAGTGACAGAACCCACAGGGTCAGAGTTGCTGGCGCCATGTCAGACTCAAAGCCTGTCACAAGTGGTGTCCCACAGGGCTCAGTCCTGGGCCCACTCTTGTTTGGCATCTACTTTTCCAAGTACAAGCAAACACAGGAGGGTTATGGCTGACAAAGTTTGCAGATGACTGCAAACTGGGCCATAGTAGAAAACACATCTGACACAGATATCCTACAGAAGGGTCTCACAGAAACGGATAACTGGTGCCAGAGCCACGGCCTAAAGTTAAATGCCAAAAAATGCATAGTCATACCCTTCGGGAAAAACAAGGTTACCCCTAGCTACCAAATAGGTGGCAATCCACTGAGCACAGAAGAAGTTATCAGGGACCTGGGGACCCAGGTTGATAGTAGTCTGTCATTCGACACCCATGTAGCTATAGTAGTTAGGAAGTCCTTCTACATTGCCCACCTTATCATGAAGGGATTCTCATCTAGATCAAGGGAGGTCATAGTCTCCCTTTACTCATCACTCATCAGACCAATGATTGAGTACAATGCCCCATTCGGAATGTATCTGACCCGACACTTGCAGCAGCTGGAGAGGCCACAAAAGTTCCTCACCAAAAGGATAAAGGGTCCCAAAAATCTGTCCTATGCTGCCCGACTGAAAGAACTCCAGCTCTATTCAGTAAACACCGCTTGCTCAGAGGTGACCTTTGCCTAACATACAAGGCCATGTCAAACCCAGATTTGATGAATATGCTTCACCTCAAAAATCTAGATCCATCAGAGCCACAAGGGCGGAGACTTAAACCTCGACACGGCTATTAATAGGACGTGCTGGAGAGATAGATTCATCACCCAAAGACTCCCTATGCTGTGGAACAAAATCCCGGTACATGTGAGGCAGAGCACCTCGCTGGCCTTGTTCAAGAGAAATCTTGACCAATGGATGGGAGATCGCAGATATACCCCAGGAATTACCTCAGTGTCACTGCTCGACAGAGGCACAGCAAAATAATGGGTATAGTTCCCCATACTAAAGGGGTGGCGTAAGCCACAAAACAATGGGCTAGGCTTATAAATGCCCTCGGGCAGATAGCCTAGTATGAACCTATGAACCTATGAACAGAACCCAAGAGATTAACTGTGTTCAAGAATTATGGACTAATATTGTAGATACAAATGTGGAACTTTCTGGCATTTTAGGAACGGTACCTAAAATTACATTTAGTAAAGGCAAAAATTTGAAAAATATTTTTGAAAATAATCACAACAGTGAACAACTGAGACATTCTAAGATGAGTAAATGTGGGTCATGTCATGTATGTAGATTTATTCATGATGGTCCTTACATTTCTATATACAATTATGGGAAAACCTTGAAATGCCCTGGTCACTGTAATTGCAATACCAGTATGGTTGTTTATGCCGCAACATGCACTGCATGTGAAGCATTTTATATAGGGAAAACTATTAGAAAACTTAAAACACGTGTCATAGAGCATCTAAGTGATATTAAAAGACACAGATCCACTAACACGTTATTCAACCATACTACAACTTGTAACAATTTTAAAAGATTTTTGTTTTTTGTTATTGACAAGGTACCATTCAACAAACATAAAGGTGGAGATGATAAAACATTGTTAGAAGCAAAAGAATGTTTATGGCAACTCAGGCTCAATGCCTGTAGATGGCCAGGTCTTAATGAACAAATAGCTATTTCTAGCATATTAAAATTAAGATCACAGTTTATATGAATTTAGTCCTATAATTAAACCTTCTTGCTTTTTGATTTAATGTTATGTCTGTGTTAGTTTTGATTAATGTCAGTATTTAAATAATTAGATTTAATTTTTGGAAATACAATTTTTACAATTATTTAATTTTTGTATTTTAACTTATGGTCACATTTAATATTACTACTTATATTTACTATCAATAGGTATATGCATATGTATATGTATCATTACTTATATTATAGATTGTTATTTTTATTCTTATATTCATATATAATTATATATATATATATATTACATATTAGATTATTTGTATTTAATCATATTTATTTATTTATCTTATGATATTGAATTTATATAATAATTACAGATATTTCATTAATTGTATTTTATATTATCTACACACTACCTTTCAGAGTTTAACTCAGAACATTCAAATTTTACATTGTACATTTTATATTTTACATTTTACATATTAACATACATTTACATTTATATTTACATTACTGAGAGTACTTTTAAATATCATATTTACATTTATAGCTGGTTTTTAACATATATTAGTGGTTATAACAATTTTTGTCTACACAAGTCTTGTTCAAATAATCATGAATTGTTCATTTTACCTTTAAGACAATGAATAATGACCTTTTAATTATGGTTAATTGACTGATTGAATGTTAATTGAATTTTGAAAGTAGTATATAAGGGATGACAAAGCAATGTATTTTGTACTCTGATGATGCCCTATTTGAGCGGGTGAAAGCGCTTAGTATTTTTGATTGTGGAGTTTATTGTCCTCCTTCCGTTTGTGGTCTGGTCTACGTTTGTTAAAGTTTTTGTGAAGATATCCAGGACTCAAGGTTTGCTGATTTTTTAGCTTATAAATCATTTTCCACCAAGACAGAGTGTCTTTACGAACTAACCCTACGTTTATGCCAAAGGTGGTATCAAGTGTGGCTCTAAACCAAACTCTTCACTTGCCAACTTTTTATCCAAATCCACAGAATAAAGGGGAGAGACTATTGCATTCTTTGGACATACACAGGCAGTTACGCTTCTACTTGGACAAAACCAAAGCTTTCAGAAAATCTGAGCAATTATTGATAGCATATGCTGCAGGAGCACAGAGAAAAGCCATTTCAAAATGGACAATTTCAAAATGGATAGGACACTGTATACGTTTCTGCTACACACACACCGTGGGAAACCTGCACCTAACAGCATTAGATCTCACTCCACCAGGGCAACAGCCACTTCAACTGCCTACCTCAGAGGAGTACCTACCAAAGATATTTTGGAAGCAGCAACTTGGAGCGCTGTACATACCTTCACCAAGCATTACCATCTGCCTCTGTACTCTAAATCCAGAGCTGGCTTTGCCACTGCAGTGCTGCAGGGCCTTATAGCCACCCCTAATGCCTTATAGAACCAGCCACCCTACCTCCGCTTTAATATTCTACCCAAGTGTAATGACTGCAGCAGTGTAACACGATGAACATAGTACAGTTTTGTACCTAACATAAATGTAGATGTTAGAGTGTATACACGGCTGCAGTCCAGGTTACCCTCCCTCCTTCCCTTCTTACTTGCTGGTACGTACCTATGTCTTCTACCCTTTACTACCTATGGGGAGTATTTGCTGGTAACTGAATGTTTTTGACTGCTTTTCTTATGCAGGTTTTATTAGCAATTTGAATTGCCTACCTTTTTGGGGGCACCTGACATCGTGGGCAAGAAAAACTGAAGAAAATGGTGTCGGCTGCGTCTTGTATACCCCTGTCGCACTGAAGTCAGGGAGGAGGTGACAGCAACTGACGCCGGACCAAGACTTTGTAACTCAGGCCGACTGGGGAACCGACTGACAGCAGGATAACCCAAGTGTAATGACTGCAGCAGTGTATACACTCGAACATCTACATTTATGGTAGGTACAAAACTGTACTTTTTATACCCCTGACAACCTGACGTCATGGAAGAGGAGACAGCAACTGACGCAGGACCCAAGACTTTGGAATTTGAGGGCAACCTGCCAGCAGATTACCCAAATGTAATGACTGCAACATTGAATACACTCGAACATCTACATTTATGGTAAGTGTACACATTCAACTGGACGTGTAAGAGAATTTAAGTACCTTTATCTGCTCTTTTTTTTTTCAAAAAAAATACAGTATTTAAATTGATTTTAACTCTGTGGAAGGAATATTAGCTGAACTGGAAGTTAGTCACTGTTTGCTGAATTTTGTTATTTGCTAGTAATTACAGGTGTGGGGGTAGTCACATTCTTTGATTTCCTGTCCTTGCCTATTTAAGTGGTACAGTGTGAAATATTTCTACTTAAAAACCTCAGCTTTGGCCGGCTAAGAACTTGCTATATTCAACTGGACATATAAGAGAATTTAAGTACCTTTATCTGCTCTTTTTTTTTTCAAAAAAATACAGTATTTAATTTGATTTTAACTGTGTGGAAGGAATATTAACTGAACTGGAAGTTAGTGTTTGCTGAATTTTGTTATTTGCTAGTAACTACAGGTGTGGGGGTAGTCACATTCTTTGATTTGCTGTCCTTGCCTATTTAAGTGGTACAGTGTGAAATATTGTCTGCTTAAAAACCTCAGCTTTGGCCGGCTAAGAACTTGCTATATTCAACTGGACGTATAAGAGAATATACCTTTATCTGCTCTTTTTTTTTTCAAAAAAATACAGTATTTAAATTGATTTTAACTGTGTGGAAGGAATATTAACTGAACTGGAAGTTTTCACTCTGCTCTTCAGTTAGTTCCACCCACCCTCCCTGTTTTTGTTTTGGTGTTAATCTTAGTGGCCTTGCAGCTGCCCGCCCCTCTTGTAAATTTGTGTTTGGATACTCCTTCTGGGCCCATCTCATTTGCTCACTCAACTGAGTGCAGTGAGATCATATTCTGATTTCAGGCACTCCTACTGTGTACAAAGAGAGCATCTGGGAAACAGGAAAAAAAAATTAAGCTTGTTTCCTGCCTTTCCTGTTAAGTGGTATAGACTATTTGTAGGCTTCTGAGACCCCAAGCCCTTCTGTGTTGGTGGGAAGCCTTCTAGCTTAGTTTTTTTTCTTATAACTAGCCAGTTTTCTAGTTTCAGCACTCAAATCTGTTTCTTTGATCTCAGCACTTGTTCAGGAAAAAAAAATCATCTGCTTTTACTGTACTTGTGTTTCTACCTACTTTTTTTACTTTTGCATCATCTTAAAAGTACTCAATTGTATTTATTACTGCTTGGTGTAACTCATTCTAAGCCTTTTGGTTTAAACACTTGGGCTTCGGACCAGTTGTTTTGCACTGAGAGGGTTTGTGGTATGCACTGTAGTGGCAGAACAGGTAGCTTACATCCTTCTAGGTTGGGAACTGCTGATTTGAGGGCTCAGTGTCTGTTATTCTAAAAGTGTATTAATTCTGGTTTAAGCACTTGGGCTTTCAGGCCAGTTATTTTACATTGAGGGTTCGTGGTCTGCACTCTTGTGGAAGGAGAGGCTGGACTCTGCCCTTCTGAGCTGGGAATTTCTGGTTGAAGGCTTGTAGTGCATGCATATCTGAACTGCTTCTTACTGAAGTTGGTGCGCCTTGTTTGCTGTGACATAGGCTGGATTCAGGCCGGCTGGATCTAGCTTTGTTTGTGTAACTTGAGCACTAATCCAGGCATTCTCTAAAGTATTCAGTTGTATTTATTACTGCTTGGTAGTAACTTGATTAAAGTGTAGCTATCATTCTAAGTCTTTTGGATTAAGCACTTGGGCTTCAGACCAGTTGTTTTATATTAGGAAGATTTGTGGCATGCACTGTGGTGGCAGGACAGGTAGTTTTCATCCTTCTAAGTTGGGAACTGCTGATTGAGAGCCCAGTGTCTGTTATTCTTAAAGTGTATTAGTTCTGGTTTAAGCACTTGGGCTTCAGGCCAGTTATTTTACATTAAGAAGGTTTGTGGTCTGCACTCTTGTGGGAGAAGAGGCTGGACTCTGCCCTTCTGAGCTGGGAATTTCTGGTTAAAGGTTTATAGTGCCTGAATATTTGAACTGTATCTTACTGAAATTGGTACACCTTGTTTGCTGTAGCATAGACTAGATCCAGGCCTGCTGAATCTAGCTTTGTTTATATGCTTGTTGTTTGTTTGCTTGTTATTTCCTGGAACGCTAATTCCACCTAATACGGCTTCTCAGCTTCTGTGGATCACTAGTGATATCTGCATTGCGTACTGTACTTATTTCCTTGTTTCACTTGAAAGAAAGTTACTGTTTGTCGTTTTGCATTTAAGTTACTTGTAACACATTGCACTTAAGTTACCTGGCACTTGCTCACTAAAGCAATTATATAAGTCAGCACTAAAAATTAAAAGCACTACACCCTCACTCCCCACTGGCCCTGGTTTTCAATTATTAAGGAATTCCCAATATTATTCTAGCATGTCCAAAGGTCAGTTGTCAATCTCCTCTCCGGTCCAGCTGGTGAATCTGGGAATCTTGAGGCAATGTTACAACTGCCTCATGTACACAGACAACCCTCTCCTCCTCCCAACAAATTCCAACACATGTTAGAGATGCAACCATATAGCCAAACTGGAGGCTAAGCTCTCTCAACTCAGTACTGGCATAACCAGTCAGGAGGAGAAGGAAACCACACTCACTACAATTCCAGTCTCACATAGACCTACCACGACAGCAAACCAAACACATAATCACACAAAAACATACTCTGAGACTCTAAATAAAGATCTGCCGAAGCAGCAGAGATCTCCAAAGCAGACACCCAAGCAGCCGCTACCCCAAAACAAAACACGTGCAACACATATCTCACAAAGCCAGTGTGCCAAACAGTCACAGCCCTTAAGACTAAACATCACACCTGATACACTTGTAATAGGTGACTCTATCGTCAGGCACACTGACGTCCCGCTCACCAGGCTGAACAAAGAGAGGGTCACGGTGAGCAGCCTGTCGGGCGCTAGGATCCACCACATAACACAAGCACTCGGGTCACTCCAAGGCAAGTACAAATATGACTCTGTCATTGTCCATGTTGGTGTGAATGACCTGAGACATACCTCCCTGGACTACATGAAAAGAGACATAAAGGAGCTCTCTGAGCATGTAGCCCAGGCTGGTATGACCCTGACCTTGAGTAGCATCTTACCCTCACCAAGAATGATGCCACAATATGAAGACAAGATGATCAATTTCAACAATTGGCTTAAGTACTGGTGTCATTCAAAGGGGATCCAATGCCTGTCAGCTTGGGATGATATGCTCAACAAGCCACGATGTTTCGCTAGGGACGGCTTGCACCTGTCACCCCTGGGCTTTTGGATATTGGCAAAGGCTCTTGCTACCCCCATAGTGCCTTTTTTAGGCAAGGCTCAAAAGACAAACCCACCTCCATAGGTATCACAAGGGATAAGAAACTGAGTAATGCTACTCAACGCCAGAAGTCTAAACCTCAAGATGCACACGCTCAAAACTCTCCTTAGCATGGAGAACATCGATATCTGTGCAGTAACAGAAACCTGGTTGAGGGCTCCCGAGAGCAACCCAGCACTACCAGGTTATACCTCATACCATGCTTTTCGGCTCCAAAACTTGGACCGAACCACAAAAGGAGGGGGAGTATCGATATTCATCAAAGATACCCACACCTCCAGGTTGGTGGCAAAGCACGAAGCATCAGAGACTATCCATGTGCAACTAACAGTGGGTAAAACTGCCTTCCAGTTTATAGCCTGCTACAGACCACCCTCCCAAACCCAGGAACCCCACTCGGCCTTCCTGAGAACACTGGAAAATATGAACGTCTCTCCAAACACCATTATATTGGGCGTCTTCAACTACCCAAACATAGACTGGGAGCATTACTCTAGCTCCAACACCCTAGCCCAAAGGTTCCTAGAATTTATAAACTCAAATGCTATGGAACAACTTGTTACCACTCCCACAAGAGGGGAAAACATACTGGACCTGATCATCACCAACATGGGGACTCTATGCTCCAGACCAGAAGTGTATCCCTCACTGGTAAGATCAGACCATAAACTAATCTCACTGGATATTCACATCCCGACCCCACCCCCTGCCCAGAAAACCACAGTGAAAAACTTCTCTAAAGTAAATTTCACACTCCTCAAAACTGAGGTGGAATCCTTCAAAGCCCCCGGGCCTGTGGAAAATATGGCCCAGACCGCAGAATCCTTTATAAACGCATTCTATGAACACCTTCAGGAATGCATGGATCATGCGATCCCAAATAAAACCAAGACCCAATCCTCCAAAGGCAGACGTCCTGTCTGGTGGACCCCAGCCATAAACAAAACTATACAATAGGAGGAAGCTACTAAATGATGGAGCAAAATCCCAAAAAGGGAAGGCATCACTGATCAGTATTAGCAAAAAACTACGGGCGCACACAAAATTGTCTAAGGCTAGCTTCGAGAGAAAAATTGCACAGGACACTAAGGATAATCACAAGGCTTTCTTTAGTTATGTTAGGAACCTGGGTGGTAATTCCCAGATATGCTCAGAATTAGTCCAAAATGACAAAAAATACACCGAACCCACAGACATTGCCAACATCCTAGCTGACAGGTTCAGCGCAAACTTCCCCACCAAAAGGGCAAATATCTATCCCAGCAGAGTGCTGCCCCTGACATCTCAGATGCTCAGGTAAGAGCCGCCTCTCCAAAGCAAAAAACACAGCATCAATGGGACCAGATGGTGTCCCGGGCTGCGTCCTACATGAACTCCAAGAAGAGCTAAACCCAAACATAAAACTACTGTTCAATCTCAGCCTTTACTACAGGATATGTGCCCAAAGAGTGGCGTACAGCAACAGTGGTCCCTCTCCATAAAGGTGGTGCCTCAACGGATCCTGGAAACTATCGCCCCATAAGCCTGACTAGCTTGGTCTGCAAAGCTATGGAAAGGATCATCATGGACCTCATAAATAAAGATATTGGGGACCTACAAACACTGGATCCTACCCAGTTTGGCTTTAAGGGCAGATCCTGCCTCTTAAATCTGGTTGATTTCTTTGAAACAGTCACCAAGGCCATTGACGAGGGGAAGGTGGTCCACACAGCCTACCTGGACCTCGTAAAAGCCTTCGATACAATACCCCACTCGGGCATTATAGATAAGCTCACCAGCTTAAATATAAACCCCTATGTCACTAGATGGATTGCAAACTGGCTCAAGGACAGAACCCACATGGTTAGAATTGCTGGAGCCATGTCAGACTCCAAACCAGTTACAAGTGGTATCCCACAAGGCTCAGTCCTGGGACCTCTCTTGTTCGGTATATATTTCTCGGAGGTACAGGCCAACACGGAAGGACTGTGGCTGACCAAGTTCGCAGACGACTGCAAACTGGATGCCATAATCAACTCTTCAGTCGACACAAGCATCCTCCAAAAGGGCCTCATAGAAACAGACAACTGGTGCCAGAGCCATGGCCTCAAGCTAAATGCCAAAAAAGTGTATAGTCATCCCCTTTGGCAAAAACAAAGTGCCCACAGATTACCACATAGATGGTAATCCATTAAGTACAGAAGAAGTAATTAGGGACCTGGGGAAAGTTGATGGCAATCTCTCATTTGACAACCACGTGGCCAAAGTGGTTAGAAAAAATTTTATATAGCCCACCTAATCATGAAGGGATTCACATCTAGATCAGGGGACGTCATCGTGCCTCTTTACTCATCCCTCATCAGGCCCATAATTGAGTACAATGCCCCTTTTGGGATGTACCTTACCAGACACCTGCAGCAACTGGAAAGACCCCAAAAGTACCTCACCAAGAGGATCAAAGGGCTCAAACAGATGCCATATGCTGCCCGGTTAAAGAAACTCCAGCTCTACTCAGTGGCATACCGCCTGTTCAGAGGCGATCTGTGCCTGACGTATAAAGCCATGTCCAACCCGGAATTAATGGACATGCTGCACCTCAGAAAATCCAAATCCCATCGAGCTACGCGCTCGAGAGACTTGAACCTCAGCACTGAAATAAATAGGACATGCTGGAGGGACAGATTCATAACCCAGAGGCTCCCTTCACTCTGGAATAAAATCCCAGTCCAGGTTAGGCAGAGTCCCTCATTGACTCTCTTCGAGAGGAATCTTGATGAGTGGATGGGAGATCGTAGGTTTACCCCGGGTATCACTTCTGTGTCACTGTTAGACAGAGGCACAGTATACTAACCTCGAAAAAGGGCATAGCAAAATAAATTTAAAATGGGTGGCGAAAGCCAAACACATTCTGGCTAGGCTTATAAATGCCCTAGGGCAGATAGCCTAGTATGAACCTATGAACTGTACTTTATCTGAACTCTGAGTATACACTGCGTGGCTGATTTAGAGTACAAAACACCTTCGCAGATCACTGTACATAAGCTACAGGATTCGCTCTACCCACAACACTGCCAAACACTTGAGGATATCCTATCCTAACCACTGCCAAAACTTGACGACCGTGCCCTGGCCCAGCAATCAAGGAGCCTCAATCCTCACCACTAACTAACTAGTGGACCCCAGCCATAAACAAACTCTACAACAAAAGGAGGAAGCTACTACAAGATAGAGCAAAATCCTTAAAAGGTAAGACACCCTTGATCACTATAAGTAAAAAACTAAGAGCTCTCATAAAATCATCCAAAGCAAATTTTGAGAGAAAAATAGCTAAAGACTCAAAAGACAATCATAAGGCCTTCTTTAGCTATGTTAGAAACCTGGGAGGAAACTCCCAGATATGCTCAGAACTAGTTCAAAATGATGTGAAGATTACTGATCCTACAGACATTGCCAACATACTGGCTGACAGGTTCAGTGCAAACTTCTCCCCTCCCCAAAAGGAGAGATATCTATACCAAACGATTGCAGCCCCCAAACATCTCCAGCGCCCAAGTGAGAACTGCTCTCTCCAAAGCAAAAACACAGCATCCATGGGACCTGATGGTGTCCCCGGCTGTGTGCTCCACGAACTCAATGAGGAATTAAACCCACAGCTAGGACAGCTGTTTAATCAAAGTCTTACCTCTGGATACGCACTCCAGGAGTGGCGCACTGCAACTGTGGTCCCACTTCACAAAGGCGGTGCCTCCACCGACCCTGGAAATTACCGCCCATTAGCTTGACAAGCCTTATCTGCAAAGCCATGGAGAGGATCATAATGGACCTCATAAATAAAGACATAGGAATTTGCAGACTTTGGATCCAACCCAGTTTGGCTTTGTCAAAGGCAGATCATGCCTTTTAAACTTGGTTGACTTTTGAAACAGTCACCAAAGCCATTAATGAGGGAAAGGCAGTCCATACAGCCTACCTCGATCTGGCTAAGGCCTTTGATACAATACCCCACTCGGGTATCATTGAAAAACTCATCAGCTTAAATGTTAACCCATACATCACAAGATGGGTTGCAAACTGGCTGAGTGACAGAACCCACAGGGTCAGAGTTGCTGGTGCCATGTCAGACTCAAAGCCTGTCACAAGTGGTGTCCCACAGGGCTCAGTCCTGGGCCCACTCTTGTTTGGCATCTACTTTTCCAAGTACAAGCAAACACAGGAGGGTTATGGCTGACAAAGTTTGCAGATGACTGCAAACTGGGCCATAGTAGAAAACACATCTGACACAGATATCCTTCAGAAGGGTCTCACAGAAACGAATAACTGGTGCCAGAGCCACGGCCTAAAGTTAAATGCCAAAAAATGCATAGTCATACCCTTCGGGAAAAACAAGGTTACCCCTAGCTACCAAATAGGTGGCAATCCACTGAGCACAGAAGAAGTTATCAGGGACCTGGGGACCCAGGTTGATAGTAGTCTGTCATTCGACACCCATGTAGCTAAAGTAGTTAGGAAGGCCTTCTACATTGCCCACCTTATCATGAAGGGATTCTCATCTAGATCAAGGGAGGTCATGGTCTCCCTTTACTCATCACTCATCAGACCAATGATTGAGTACAATGCCCCATTCGGAATGTAGCAGCTGGAGAGGCCCCAAAAGTTCCTCACCAAAAGGATAAAGGGTCTCAAAAATCTGTCCTATGCTGCCCGACTGAAAGAACTCCAGCTCTATTCAGTCGCTTACCGCTTGCTCAGAGGTGACCTTTGCCTAACATACAAGGCCATGTCAAACCCAGATTTGATGAATATGCTTCACCTCAAAAAATCTAGATCCATCAGAGCCACAAGGGCGGGAGACTTAAACCTCGACACGGCTATTAATAGGACGTGCTGGAGGGATAGATTCATCACCCAAAGACTCCCTATGCTGTGTAACAAAATCCCGGTACATGTGAGGCAGAGCACCTCGCTGGCCTTGTTCAAGAGAAATCTTGACCAATGGATGGGAGATCGCAGATATACCCCAGGGATTACCTCAGTGTCACTGCTTGACAGAGGCATAGCAAAATAATGGGTATTGTTCCCCATACTAAAGGGGTGGCGTAAGCCACAAAACGATGGGCTAGGCTTGTAAATGCCCTCGGGCAGATAGCCTAGTATGAACCTATGAACCTATGAACCTAACACCAGGGAGGTCATCTCATAGAAGAGGAAAGGAAAACAAATACACACAGTGAAGTACAATTTCCCTTAAGTGCACACAGAGATCAATCAGTCTGGGGCTGGTTGCTCCCAGAGATCAATCAGTCTGGGGCTGGTTGCTCCCTTGTTCTCCTGGTCCCCAATTAGACTCCCACTGGCACAGCTATAGGATCCAGATCTCAGCCTAGCTGGCTAGCTAACCTCCACTACCCTCTCTGTCCCACCAGTGCTTTGTGTCCCTGCCCAGGTAGCTGAGACACACCCACACTTTGAGTAGTATTTATGCAACTTCACAGACACTCCTGGGAAAGGCTGACAGATTCTTTCCCAGACCATACAGTAGTAATTACTGCCACCACCAGCTTAATAATTATCAGCTACCCAAAGGCCCTTGAAATGGTGTCCAGTTATTATTGTGCACTATTATCCGGTTGGTAATGTGACCAGTCTAAGGCTTTAGAGTGGCTTATTAAAATAAACTCTCTAAATATGCAAAGTACTCTAGAGCCTACTTGTCTCTACACAAACTAGCCACAGGTAAAGGTTTTTAAAAATATTTAATAAAAACACAAGACAATACTACTACACCACAGAGATATCTAAAGAGTTTAGAGGTCACACAAACTTAAAATAATACAGTAGGACAGGTCTGATGTAAAAGAAAAACACTTAATCTAACTTTCTAATCTTTAGCTATTCTTAAGAGAGAAAACAGTGCTACAGTCCTATTTACAGACGTATAGAGCATAAGCAGTGCTGGGGTTGATGGTCCAAGACAAAAATGCTTACAGTCTCTCACTGAACAATAGTTTTTAAAAACACTAACGAACAGCTCTGCTAAGGCCCTCCCAAATTACATCATTTTGACACTTGGGTCTGGAGTTCCCAGGCCAACAAACTGCATTATTTAGCAAGCTAACACCTGCACAGGAAACTACAACAATAAAAGACATTTCACATGTACACTGCAGCAATCATTCCTTAAGTTAAGACAATAGAAAGAATGTGTTCAGCCAGCCGTTTTTGCACCACTTTTTAGATGATTGCAACTTCAAAGAACATTTGAAATGCTTGGCTTGGTTTTTCTTACAGCAGATGGCAATGTTGCAACAATCTTGAAGTTGACATTTTTTTTCATTTAAGAACACAAGCCTGTATTTTACATTTATATATATAAATGATAGAATTATGCATCAAATTCTATTTGACTAGGCTGGCAGCCTTCGATCTTCATACTCTTCATCAGAACAGTCAATTTCTTATGTTTCCCAGATTGCCTCCCCCCAGGAATATTACTCTCCAGATGAGGAATCTGTGGAGGCCCCCCCCCCCTTCGAGGGCATTACTTTTGGTGAGACCATCACCAAGATGAAGGATTACTTTTAAATGGGACACTTCCCAAATGACTGGCACCCAAAAAAGGTACTTTGAACTGCTGCAAGTAGAATCACCCTCCCCTTCAGCAGTTCACTCTGTTCTGCCTGCTTACTTGGATGTCTTCAGTGTGGCCTCTAAGACCCCTGACTCCCAGCCTTCAGCCCCTAAGCATCCTGACCGCTTTTATAAAGTACCAGAGGACCACAAATTCTTAGTTAAGTCACCCTTGGAAGACCCATCTGTTATTGCCACCATGGCAGATAAGCAATCTAGACTACTGCTCTCTGCCTCCCTACTACCCACTGACAAAGACAGTAAGTACATGGATAGGATGGGGAAGAAGTTGTACACTTCTTCTACTTTGGCTTTCAGAGTCATAAATTATCAGACCCACATAACCAAGTATGCATTAGACTTGGTCTCTCAAGCCTCCTCCATACTAGCTTCCGCGCCTGACTGTCCCAGCAAGACGGACGTCTCATCCAAGCTTTCCTTGGCCCAGCAGGTAGCCAGACACTCCATAAGGTGCAGCTATGATGCTGCAGAAGCATCCTCCACGTCTGCAACAGTTTCTTCAGCCCTCAGGAGGTACTCCTGGCTAAGACTCTAGAAACCCCCCCCCCCCCCCCCAAGGACTTCAAGGCCAAAATCCTGGATGCTGCTCTGGACCACAGTGTGCTGTTTGGAAAACAATCTGCTGACCTTTTTAAAAATCTACAAGAAAAAAGCAAATAACTCCAGGACATCATGCACTTGCTGGTGTCGCCTATACCCAAGTATTATAGAAACTACCTTGCTAAAGCCACCTTTGTAAGATGTACTCCATAGCCCCTCCTCTTCCAGGTCCAGGAGAGGGGCCAGAAGGCCTACTAACTCCAGATCGTCTGCGCCACCACAGCAACCCAGACAGCCCTTTCAGGACAGAGGAGGCCCCAGTAATGTGTTATTGCCTTGCCCACCTCCCCCTCTCAGCCTGCCTTTTCCCACTGTCTCCCCCTTTGGAAGTCCATCACTTCAGAAAAGTGGGTCTTAAACATTATCTAAAAAGGGTACTTCCTATCCTGGAAAGAGAAACCACCCAAAAGAGGCATCCCTTCCCACAAACCAGGCCCATCTCATGCCACAAGTTCTGGCAGGTCTTCTACCATAGAGCCTGTTCCTACAGGGCAAAAAGGAAAAGGGTTTTACTCCAGTCTCTTCCTGGTCCCCAATAAAGATGGCCCCTGTCCTTTCTAAACCTACATCTTCAGGTACCCTCCTTCATAATGCTCTCTCTCCCCACCTCACTGCCTCTCATTCCAGCCAAGGCCTTTATGGTTACCCTAGACCTAAAGGAAACCTACCTGCACATACACATCAGGATTTCCCACAGATCATTTCTGTTTTTTTTTTTTTTTTTTTTTTTTTGGCCCTTCTCATTTCCAATTTACTGCCTCGCCCTTTGGTTTATCCACGGCCCCCAGGATCTTTACAAAGTGCCTAACCCCAGCCTTTGCCTTTTTGCAGAACACAAGGGATACAAATTTACCCTTATCTGGATGACATCCTGATTCTGGCAGAGTCCAGGGATGCTCTATTAAAGCATCTACATTTCGCCATGTCCCTTCTGCAGAACCTAGAATTCCCCATCAACCTCCCCAAATCCTCTTTTATCCCAAGCCAGGACAAGATTTTCCTAGGCTGCAGAATCAGAACAGACACAATGAAGGCCTTTCTACCTCAGGACAAGGTTCTGTCTTTAACTTCCCTCTCCAGGAAGCTCTCCTATCCTGAAAGGTGACAGCAAGGCATTTTTTTCATCTCCTGAGTTTGATGGCAGCAACCATCCCCATGCTACCACTGGCAAGAATGCACATGCACAAGCTGCAGTGGTTCCTGAAGAACACCTGGTACCAGCACCAACATCCCCTAGAGCAGGGCATCCCCCTCCTTTGCTGTCTGAAAACAGAAATCAACTGTCAACTGGTGGACCCAGCAAGTGAAACTGAACCAAGGGCTCCCACTGCAGCCCCCACCCCAAGTTATGCACACAGATGCCTCAGATTCAGGTTGGGAAGCAACTCTGGCCTCTTACAAGATTCAGGAAAAATGGCATCCCTCTCTTCAGGCCAAACACAACAATATCAGGGAAATAACAGCAGTCTTCTTAGCTCTACAGACCTTCACCCCCCCCCTTTTGGTTCCAGGGGTGCTCCAGATTGTCACCAGCAACACCACGGTGATGTGGTACCTCAACAAGCAGGGAGGAACAAAGGTGCATCAGCTGTGCAGTCTATCCCTGCTGATATGGGACTTAGCCTCCTGGCTCAACTTGGTCCTGCAGGTGGTTTACATCCCCTCACAGGACAACCACCAAGCAGAGCTCTTGAGCAGGACCTCCTCACTTCAACATGAATGGATGCTGAACAGGGAGGTCGTCTTAGACAGTCCACCGGTGGGGTGCTCCACAAATAGACCTGTTTGCCTCCACCCAGAACAGGCAACTGCAGAACTTCTGTTCAAAACCCCCCACTCCTTTCTAGCATGGAGAGTTGCCGCTTTCAGCATCTCTTGGGAGTTTCTTTATGCCTTCCCCCCATTCCCACTGATTCAGAACGTCGTCCTGAAAATTCAGAAGGACAAACCAAAAATCTTGTTAGTGACTACCTACTGGCCAAGGCAGCACTGGTTCCCGCTACTTCACAAACTAGCCAAGGGCAATCACTTCAAGTTACCCTACAAGTTGGACCTACTGTCACAAGACAAAGGAACTCTCCTACACCCACAGGTGCAGATGTTGTCTCTGACTCTGTGGGTGATAAACTTTTGATTCCTTTCAGACCGCACTACTCAGAGGATGTGCTTTCAGTCCTAAGGGAGGCAAGAAAACCCACCACCAGAAAATCTTACCTGGCTGAAAGGGAAGGGACCCCAGCTCTGCCGAGGTTCCCCTGGTTCTAAACTACTTGTGTCAATTGATAAAGTGACCTTTCTTTTTCTTCTGTAAAAGCACACCTCTCGGCCATAGCCTGCCTGCTCCTGGAACCCCCCCCCCCTTGTTGGCCAGGCTCGACGTAAAGCTCTTCCTTAAAGGAGTCTTGCACATGAGACAACCAAGGAAACCTGTCCCTCTGCCTTGGGACCTTAACTATATCTTAGAGGAATTAACCCAGCATCCCTTTGAACCTGCTGGGCCTTCCTCCTTACAGATATCTACATGGAAGACTGTCCTTCTGGTGGCTATCACTTCAGCCAGAAGAATGTCAGAACTGCAGGCTCTAATGGCCTGTCCCCATGCACCATCTTCCACAAAGGCAGGGTGTCCTTGCGAACCAACCCCTCCTTTATACCTAAAGTGGTGAATGATCTCTCTCTCAACCAATCCATTCATCTTCCCACCTTTTTTTCCCTCGCCCACTAATGAAGGGGGAGAAGATACTGCACTCCTTGGATGTGCACAGACAACTTAGATTCTACCTGGACAAGACAAAGGCCATCAGAAAGACTAACCAGCTATTTGTCTCCTTCCACCCCAGAGCCCTGGACAAGGCAGTCTCCAAGCAAACCATTGCATGCTGGATCAGGAAAGCTATTTGTTTCTGCTACTCACACCACAGAAAGGAATCCCCAAGGGGAATTAAGGCCCATTCCACTAGAGCTCTGGCCACCTCAAGGGCCTTCATGAAAGGCCTAGACACATCCATTTTGGAAGTAGCCACCTAGGCCACTATCCACACCTTCACCAAGCATTACATACTGGATGAAGTTTCCAGAGCCTGGACAGGATTCGCCAGGGCAATCCTGCAGGGTCTTGTAGAACCCTCTGCATCTACCACCACCTTCTCATCCTCTTAAGCTGTGGTATGCTCCCACACCTAGATACTGCAACATATAGGAATGGAAGGACATAGAATAGTTATGCAAAATCTTACCATAACCATAGCTATCCTTCTGTTCTATGTTGCAGTATTCCTTCCCGTCCACCAGTCCCCCCATGTCTTATACCTTCCTGTACTACCTACATTTCAATAGGTCTCCAAGTCACACACCTGTAAACAACTAGCACACCTCCTGCTGGGCCTTATTCTCTGCCTGCTGGCCTTCAAGTTCTGAGGATTGTGCGTGCAGATGTCACATTTAAGGCCCCTTGGTTTACGGCCTTACGTGTGATGTCTCACGCACACTACAGCAGCGAAACTAAAGCTTTTGTATAGAAGCTGACATACAAGTCGCCTGAGGCAGGAAATCCCTAACCTAGAATACTGCAACATGGAAGAGAAGGACATCTATGGTTATGGTAAGATTTTATGCAACTATTCTTTATAATTAAGTCCTCCTTAACATATTCAAATAACTGTAAACTACTATCAACAGCATTTTTTTAATCCATTAAATGTATTGCATATGTCTCTAACCAAGTACCAGAGCTTAAAAATTAAAAGAGGAAGGGAGGATAAGGTGGTGGAATTTGTTGTGGTTCGTTCCACTGTTGTGGAGATTATAAGATGTATTTTTATTCATTGCAGTGAAAATTACAAGATGAATCTTTATTATTGTGGTGATTAATAAGATGTTTTATCTTTGGAAAAGAAAATGTGTGGAGCTAATCAGAATGGTGTCATGCAGTGAAAAGGGTTGTTTTGTCATGAAGGGACGAAAGTACATTTTAATTTTTCCTGATTTCTTCTCAGTCATGTTTTTCGCCTTAGCCCTGGTGCTCTAGTGTTGAAAAAAAGCATAAAAACATTTTCTGCCCCTCCCCGCCTCAAAACGTACCTGTTTTTCTTTGATATCACTTGTATTTTTGCCATGGATGTTCCCACCGAGTCCACAAGACAAGTGGAAGCCTTTGGAGGTTTCCCACAGTCGGGATAACCCACAAGAAGCTGTTTTGGCCTCTCCGATTTGCACATTACAGTCGCTTATGCGATGATATCACTGAAAAGATCACAAGTACACACAGGACCCGATTTTTGGCTTCCCTTCACAAACGAATGGAAGTAATGAAGTAAACTGCTTTCTTCTTACACAATAAATCACAGTAATGCCAAGTGGTAAATGAAACAAAGTTAACAGAAGCATCTTATCCAGTACTTACGACACAAGGGAGAGGAATTGGAAAAAGTAGAGGGGCGAGAAAGGGGAAAAATGTTTAAAGTTACATAGCACAATTGCAGATCTCATCCAATAGCATGCTATTAACATACCATGCTGCAAACGGAGATGAATATAAATTACACAAATTAAGTAAAAAATGATGTAAAAAAACATTATACCTGATTTCTAGATATCCTATCTATAAAATGAAACTGTTATAATATTAAAACAAGCATATTGCTAAAGAAATGGAAAAACAGGATACACCAAACAGTTATGAGAGTGCAAGTATATATTGCAGGATGCTGATTCTAAGTGGTTCCACTACTATTTTAGAGAAAATTGAAAAAAAAAAAAAGTATAACCTTACTGTTGTATTTATAATTCAGATTGTAAACATTATAGTATGTCTTGATATCTTTTGAGTTTTCACATCTAAACATTATTCTGACTTCTTGACACATGATTATGTGGGATTCATTGAAAGCCCTGTCATAACTGTCATACATTTATAAATGTTTCTAAAAAATGTCATAAGAATGTTTCATAGTATAAATGTTCCACTTCATATGGAAAGTAAAACTGAAGTTGACATATATAATGATTTTGGTAAAATATAAAATGGGCAAACGATGGTAATGTATATATAAAAATTTCCCTCTAGCAGGCAGCAGTGGTTTACAGATTGTGAAGATCAAGAGTATGAAATCTTTTTATTTGACATGAGTTTGAACCACAACGGTGCCACCACTTTAATTTATAGTTTATTACTTAAATACATTTGTTTAACTATTTACACAATTATTAACCCCATGTTGAATGGATTACCCCCACTGAACTAGTATTCACATTACATGTAAGATTTGAACTGGTACCGAAATTTTACAAAATGAAACGCCTCGTAATATCATAGTATTTATATACACTATGCTTAAACTTGAACCACCATAAAATACAGCTAAGTTTGCTTATACATAAGATATCGCTTAGAAATAATTACTAGTCTAATTTTAAAGCTGAAATTTCAAGCTACCAAGTAATAGATATACAAGTATCTGAGAGACAGGCTCACCCTGTACATAGAAGATATAGGTAGAGAGACCGTCTGCGTGATGTTTTCACACAGACAAGAGGTCTTTAACCTCCTTCAGATGATAAATGGTTTTACTATTCAATGTTACAAGTTTTTAGATCTGTTTTTTGGTGTCTAACAGAAATTAATGCATTTTATATAGAGACAGAATGACGCATCTCAATAACCCAAATGTCATTGTACATTCTGATTTTGTAATCTCAACTAGTTTGACAAACTTAACCATAATATGAAATATGTATCCATAAACATTAATGGTTTAAATAATATTAAAAGGAAAAGTTATTTGAACCTACAGAAGCCACAATTAGTATTCCTTCAAGAAACTCGTCTGATACTTGAAGATTTCAAAAAATTAAACTTCAGCAACTATACAATACTGGCAAGTTTGCAATTTAAATCTAAGAAAAGAGGAGTAATTATTCTAGCTAGAAATTCAACCCCCACTCCCAAAATAATCTCAACGTATCAAGATTCCTCAGGAATGTTTTGTTTAATAACCCTAGAAATAAACAAAACGATTTACACCTTAGTAAACTTGTATTGAATCCCAGGAGTTGGGACTAAAACAATTAACCCTCACTTTGAAGATGTTGTACATCATACTAAGGGAAGTCTGATA
Source organism: Protopterus annectens (assembly GCF_019279795.1). Lineage (NCBI taxonomy): Eukaryota > Metazoa > Chordata > Ceratodontiformes > Protopteridae > Protopterus > Protopterus annectens. Next base: position 1,822,091,844 of record NC_056726.1, on the reverse strand, counting down.
ATAGCAGGGGACAACTGTATTTCAAATGATAATGATTCTAACTCAACATGTAAAAGAAAGAAATCTACATCAAGAGCCCTTTTGAAATTGATTGACACAGTAATAATTAAAGACACCACTTTGCCGATCAAAACTCATTATTTTACACTTATTGCTCCTATAGACATAAATCTTATTCTCGTATTGGCAGTCTGTTTCAAGCGATTTAACAACAAAGTTAAGTGGGGTTAAGATAATAGCATGCCCATTGTCAGACCATAACGTGATAATTTTTGAAATAGAATCATCACCAGAATACCCTCATACATTTAAAAGAATTCTACTTAAATGAAATTGACCTTTCTGAAAATAAACACAGAAGAAATATTAAATCTTATATTTATGGTAACACAATAGCTTGGTTCATTAACAACAAGAAAAAGTCATGGAGTAAAGACATGCTTGAACTACAAACTAAACTTGACAAACAAACTAGAAATTCAAAAGGCAACACAAATCTAAAGCCAGAATTAATACAGATTAATAATAAATATACCGAAATATTGTATCATAAAACTGATAAATCTAGAAAAAAATCAAATTAAACTCTTATTCCATGAATACTGCAAATCAAAGATAACTAGTAAATAGAAAAAATATTAAATCTAGACAGATAAAAGAATTATACAACACTAACGTAACCGATCTTAACAGTATATTAGAAACTTTAGACTCCACTGTAGTAATCTTAATTCATCAAATCTCATTACTTCCCAAGTAAATAAAACTTTCTAAACAAAAACATTTCAAATAGGTTATCCCAGCAGCATATAGATATTATTAATAAACTAACAACTTTGACAGAAATAAAATCCCAAATAACTAAATTAAAAGTAAACAAAGCACCAGGTCCAGATAAAATTTTACCCGAAATGTATAAAATATTAACAGGTCAGACATCATCTATATTACTAAAAGTATACAGTATATCTAAAGAAGAGTCACTAATACCTCCATCTTGGAAATATTAATTTCACCAATAATAAAGCCTGGTAAAGAAGAAAAATATTGTAGGTCATATAGGCCCATATCTCTATTAAACATAGATTACAAGATGTTTAAGACAATCTTTGCAAATAGAATCAAACATTTTCTTCCAGTGCTAGTAAATGAAGACCAAACAGGTTTTAAAGAAAGAAACACATGACAGTATCAAGAGAATCATAACTTTAATAGATTTGCCAGACATAGAAATATAGACTTGACTCTAGTCTCTTTGGACATTAGTAGTGCTTTTGACACTGTAAACTGGAGATATTTATGTCTAGTATTAGAAGAATACAAATGTCCTAAAGCATTCATACAACTACTTGTCCTTATATGAAAACTCATGTTCTATGTTAAATTAGGCTCCCACAGATCTGGTCCAATTACAATAAAGAAAGGAACTAAGCAGGGTTGTCCATTGTCACCTTTATTATTTGCACTACTAATAGAGCCTTTTGCAAATATCATCAAGCTACAAGACAGCAATAAAGGCATTGAAATTTTCAAAACATTAAATCTGAAGCTTCAGTTGTTTGCAGATGATATTCTTCTGACTCTCTTCGGATGCAAATCATTCCTTACGGGCACTATTTGAGTCCACAAACAAAAAGAAGTCTCTGGACCATTATCTAATGAAAATAAAACTAAGATATTGTCCTTGAGTTCCAAGAAAAATAAAAAACTAGATAAAAAAATACTTAAAATACTCTGTTAATGAGGGTAAACTTCACTACCTAGGGATCCACTTAACAGAAAACCTAGATGCTATGATTTCATTTAACTATAATAATATAATAGATAAAATAGAAGAAATGATAAACTGGAGTAAACACAATGGAGGATAGACTATACTTGACTAAATCATTTCCCATAGTATTATACCTAATTGAAGTATGCTCACTGCCACGACCCAAGTATATAATACAAAAATATAATAAAATGATATTAAGATTTATATGGTACCCAAATAAACCTCAAATAGCACTAAATAATCATTTACCAAATTGGGAAGATGGGTGAATAAATCTTCCAGATGTTGAGACATACGCCCTATCTACTATTATTAAAAATATTACCCTATGTTTAAATCCACAGTGCTCTTCAATATGGAAATGACTCCATGAAAAGATTTGTTTAGATACCATACAAAACCATATACACAATCACTTAAACTTAGTGCCAAACCTCTTCTGTTGGACACTGAAAATAGACATATTAGAAAATCAAAACTTTCATACTCAATCACATTATATAAATCACACACTATCCTTATTCAAAAAGCTTGTAAACACTAACCCTGCTATTAAATATTGGATATTTTTCATTTTTCCATTAGCCTATACTTCAAATAATTTAGAAACAACAAAAATAAATAAGATGGAAATGTTAAAACAAGGAAACTTACAGTTCTGGCATCAGCTAATAGAAATGGGTAAGGTCCCATCCGTTACCTATCTTATGAACAAGTATAAAAGAAATATGGCTAAATTTACAAATACTGAATTTATATTAAATAAAATAGAAATGATGCAAATCTCAGTCAGACAAGACATACCTAAACTAATCGACTACTTTATACTCTTAACAAATCAGACTTATCAAGGGAGTGTATATTTGTCTAACATATACAAAATTGTCAAAAAAGAAAAGCTATATCACAGAAATGCCAATTGGAATTATTTCACAATGGTGAATGGTCATCCTCCTGAAGAAGACGAGAATAAAATCTATTTTAATATCTTCGAAATACACCACACTATCACTTCATTGGAAGTTGTATTCCTGGAGATTTCTACACAGTTTTATCACCCCTCATAAGATAGATTTAATGTTTTCTAGTGAAAATATTTGTTGGAGGTGTGAAAGGAAACTAATGGCAAACTAGGAACATGTTTTCTATGATTGTTTTACATTAAAAACGTATTGGAGCAATATAAACTATATTTTTCAAACACTATTTAATGATGATTTCAAGTTTAACAAAATCAGTGGTGTTATTTGGTTCCCCTAATCCAAAATCTGTGCCCAAGAAAAACTGTCAATACTTTGGACTTTGCTAACCATTGCCAGGAAAATAACTACCATAAAGTAGAAAAAGAAAACTCCTTAATTCAAGGAATTTAAACACCTTGCACTGACTGTTGGTCAAATGGACATCAACACTAAAGAACAAAACCAACAGAAAAACATCATACTTCAATACTTGGCTGAATGTAATGGAAACTCTGGAGAAAATGGACAATATTCCAAACTGAAATTATGTAATTATTTCTTAGAAATGCCTGTTCACTTAAACTGGCTAGACTCCTTTGTAAATAGTTATGTTCTGAATTTACACTAGTAATCATAAGTTATTGTTAGTTTCTATTAACTTGATGTAAATGAGTTTATGACTTCATTATTGTCTTAAAACTGTGATAAAATTGGAAAACAAGTGCAAAAAAATAAGTGAAAAAAAAAGATAATGAAGGATGTTATAAGAAGCTATGTCCCAGATTAGGAGCAAGGACAAAGCCAGGATGCAGATAGGGAGTCTTGTAGTAATACTTTGGAAAGATGAATATATGTGAGATAGACCTAATATAGGAGTAGACTGACCCCAACAACCCTTTGTGGTTTGTTAATGGTAAGTAGCAGTTCATCATTTGATGGAAGTGGGCAGTTTTTGTAGATTGAATTGGGGTATGGCGCTAGTTGCTGGTCAGGCACTTGAGGTATAGATGATTTTGTGGGTTAAGATTAGCTTGGGTATAAGATGGTGAGGAAGTTCAAGCCAGTTAAGTGTTTTTAGTGCTAAGCATTGGTGGGTTTGGTTTACAAGAGATGTATGTTTTTGTTGCACCTTTTCATGGAAACTCCTGTTAGGTTCAAATTTGGTTTTGTTTACTGGGAAAGTCCCTATGAGAACTGAAATGCCCATTTTCAGCAGAGATCCAAGGAGAAAAGCTCCAAAGCAAGAATAGATATAGATTATTGACAATTCAAAATAAAAAAAACAGTCAAACATTATTTACAAAGCATATCAGATTAAGGAAACACATGCTTCCAAGATATTGAGTAAAATCAAAAGTACTATACCAGTACTATTGTATAGTATTCATAGGGAACACAGGATTAGATACTTCAAAGTGTAGGTGTGGTACAGCTGCACAATTTTTTAGTTGCCGGGTGATATTTCAGGGAAGGCTTGAATTTTTGCAGATTATTTAAAAGCTTGATGTGGTCTGGAAGTTTGTTCCATGCCTTGGTGTTGGTGACAATAGTGTGTCACCATAAGATTGTTAAATGGCATTTGTGAAGACATTCTACTATAGCTGATGCCATTTCAGGCATCTTTTTCAAGCGTCTGAACTTTGGACCTATTTAGAAGCAGACACTTTGGCTTTCATATCACCTTTACTGAGCATTACAAAATAGGTGCACTTTCTGGGGCCAGAAGTGGCATTGGCAACCATTCTTCAAGGCATTCTGTTCTTCAGCTCTCCACCTCAGTCCTCCTTTCAGTCTGTATAACTTAAAATTTGAGCAGTGAGTTTTCATGTTGGGCAGTAATATGGCAATAGTGATCTCTTTGGACTTCTGCTGGCATGGTATGTTCTTACATAGCTGTACTTGTGTTTTGATTTCTGTCCTAACCCCATACCTCTCAACTGTCAGAATTCCATAGAATGACTAGATTTTTGCCTTGTAGATTTGGTCTGCTTCTCTTAAAGTTTCTGTTTTTCTGGCAAATCATTGAGGATTGAAGTCACGAAAAGGTGATTGGCATTCAAGTTTCAGACTTCATGCCCGTCAGAATGTTTACTTCCATGTTCTTTGGGCAAGGTAGACCTACTCTTTCCTCTCAACCCTACCAACCTGATTCCTTTTCCTACTTTATTTAGCCTTAGTTTACTTTTCCTGGGGCAAGAATGCTCTGAGGACCTTTGCCCATATATTCCTTATGTGCTTAACACATACTCTTGTGCGTAGGACGTAGGTTGGACCTGATATTATAGCTTTCTAAGCATACAAGAGCAATATTTAAAGTCTGTCCCCAGTTTTGGGCCTTTGTCCCGCTGTTATTTTTGGCTTTGCCCAGAATTCTTAGAATTTGAGAGATATGCCTAATCCTCTACTTTCATTCTGCATCATTTAACAAAACTTGAGCAGACTGTTATAGTTGAAGCAAAACCAGATAGTTTCCAACATGTTTAATAAAATCTGTGTATGGAAAACAATATTCACACTGAATTACATTATCAGTACATTTGTTTCAGGCGTAGCTATTCTGTAAGGTGGTTGGGAGGAGGCATAGAGAAGTCTTATTCAGAGAGACAAATTGGGAAGGAGGGCTTCGATGCAGATATGTAATATTGTGCACAGGAAGAGTGTTGAAGATGGGGAAAAGTGTCAGGTCTGCAAATAAAGAAGTAGACATACTGTAGAGTAATCTGTCAGTGAGGGAAGCAGTGAAGGAGAATGGAAGTGATGGGCGTCCTTTGTTTCACTGAAGTGAAGAAGAGTTGACTGGAACTTAATTTGCCCCTTCATGTCTTGTCGAATTTACTGTTTGCATGAGACCAGTGTGCAGTGTTTTGGGTGGTTTGTGCTTTCCCCGGAGTTGCATTATTGAGGAGTAAGTACGTTTATAAGGGCATAGTGGGTACAGGAGGGTTGACTCCTTGAGAAGAAAAAAACTTATTTTCATGTAAGCTGTTTAAAGCAGTTGCTATCACTGATGTTTATTTACTAGTGATTGTGTCGTAGTTTTATATAGAACCAGAAATGGCTGTATCTGTAGTAACGCCACATAAACCATTGCAGCTAGGAATAAGAGATAGGTAGTGGTTTAATTCACTTTTAAATGAGGGAAGAATGAAAAGAGAGCATTTTCTGTGAGGGCTGGTATTCCAGACTGCTAGGTTAATGAATACAAAGGTGCTCTAACTTGAGTTGAGGCAGAAGTTTGGTACCTTTGTATGTGTTTGAACTGTACATATTGGAGCAGAGGAGTCTAGAAAAGATATCTGAAGATGATGAGAACTTTTTGGGAGGGGGAAGCAAGTTAAGATTCTGTAGATTATCAAGAAAATGCATTTTGTATGCATCTTCCTTTTTGACTAGGGAGGCATTCTAACTAGTCAACCATTTGGCTTTGTATACTTGACAGTTTCCCCAAAAGTAATGTCATTCAGGCAGGAACCTGAAACTTGAGGTAGTGTATCACTGGTGGTTGAGCATGTTTCTGAAGAGGACTGTATGCAAATTTTCCCCTTTCTCACATAACAAGGGAAGCAGGTCTTTTGCGTTTTGTTTTGCCTCACCCTACCAACAGTGATGAGGGGAAGGCACCTCAGTTTCTATGTACGTGAAAGATTTACTTTGGTCCTTCAGACATGTTATATAAAATGAAGGTTGTTGTGGATCTGTAGACTCATGTGCCATCTTAAAATATTCATCTGAAGTAGTTAACTTAATTTTATCTGCAACCTGTGGGTATACGGATCCGTATCAGATCCGAACCGGCAACTTTTTTCTAGCATCTGCTCCAAGCTCCTCCCCTTACCCCTAATGCCCTACCAACTCCTATCTTCCCCCAGGTCTCGTTTGCCATGCCAGTCGTGTGCATCGTGGTCTCCTTTGCTCTGAGCTCAGGGATAGTAAGTAGAAACTTTTTGCTGAATATCTAGGCGTGCTTGACTAGGATTTCCCTTCTCCCCTTCTGTAGTATCGCGTTTGGTCGTTGGTGTAAAAAAAATAAAAAAACATTTTTTGTATTAGAGTAGTAGTTAGGCCTGCCCTTCCCCTACCTGTGTGTGTTTTTTTTGGAAAGGTAGCGCTTATACTTGTACCTTGGAGTGCAGGACTATGGCTGACCAGCCAAAGCCTGTGTTCAAAAAATGTACAGTGTGTGGCCATAAGCTTTCCCCTGCCGATGGTCACACTCTGTGTGTGATATGCTTAGGAGTGGCACACTTATCCACTCAATGTGCTCTCTGTTCAGGTTTCAACCCTAGCGCCCTTAGGGATTGTAAGGCCAAGCTAGTTACCAAAGGCCTTCTCCCTGTTGCCATGTTGGAATCTGCCTCGGCCTCTGTCACTAGTGTACCAGCCCAGACAGGGACTCAACCTCCCTCTTCGTCTGGCGATGGGTTTTCAAAGGACAGATCTTTCTGACAAAGATAAAGGAAAAGGAAAGGCGCAGAGAAGAAAGGGAGAAAAAGGACAACAGGTATTGTAAGAGATCCCCAGACAGGGAGCTCTAGCCCCCCCCCCTCCCCATCTAAAACCATGAGGCCTGTTTCTCCTCTGCTCCAGTCTCCTCGTTTCTCACCGGAGCCGTTGGAAGATTCAGACCCTAGGCCTTCTACCCCACTGTGCAGACCAGCCAGATTCGAGTCGGTGGCCTCTTCGCGGTCTACTCGGAGCCTATCTGACATGGATATGGACAGGATGATGCGGAGATTTATTCAGACCCAAATTCAGGAGTCTTGCCAGGTGCCTCTCCCTCTGGAGGGGCGACCTCCATCTCTCCTTCCCCGATACATGCTTCGGCTTCAGGGCTCTTGGATCCGAGGTTTTTCGAAGCTGGTAGCTCGGCACCAACAGTTCCTCCAACTTCGACTCCGGCTGTTACCTTGAGTTTCTCTGATCCGACTTGTTCGAATCTGAGTGACTCTCGAAGCCGTGGACAGGGAATCTAACCCAAAGGAATGGACTCTTCGGCTCTGACCCTTTTGGACCCGATCCGTTCCCTTGGACCTCAGGCTACCCTGTCTTCGGCTGCGGGGAGGATTTCTCCCTTGGCCTTCGAAGTGGTGGAGAGAGTTCTCTCCCAGAGATTGAAACCCCAGCCCATCCCCTCGGATACCACCCAGGCCCCCCTGGATTTGGCAACTACTCCCTTCATCCTGTCTCAGGGACAGCCCATGCCAGAGGACCCCCAGGTCATTTTCCTTGAGGAAACCCCTGCGGCTCGCGCATCCCATTCTGAAAGTCCCACTGAAGAGGGTCACCGTAACAGCAAGTGCAAAAGGAGGCACTTGGACTCCCCCGAGTCCCTCACCACTGACACTTACTTAGATGAAGGAGAAGGTTCCCCCAGGTCACCTCCCGAAGACATCGCCTTCGGAGAAATTATGGATATCCTCCACCAGAGGGGAGGTTGGTCAGCCCCAAAACCTTCTGGGGATGAGTCAGTGTTCCTGGAGGCCTTTGGCACAGGCCCATTTACTTCCTGGGTGTCCCCACCAGCAGACCCCTTGGTGGACCTTATCACCAAGAGGGCATGGAAGGAGCCCGACACTGTAGAGCCCATCCCCAAGTGCCCTGACAAGGTTTTATCTCCCCCCTCTGATAGACAACCCTGGTCAAAAGGAGCCCCAGTTGATGCTATGTTGGTTGCAGCGGCCACAAAGAAGGAACTAGCACAGGAGAGTTCCTTAGTCCACCCTCAATAGGTTCATAGGTAGATACTAGGCTATCTGCCCTAGGGCATTTATAAGCCTAGCCAGAGTGTATTTGGCTTCCGCCTCCCTATTAGATTAGCCTGCTGTGCCTCTGTAAAGTAGGTCACAGAAGGTACCCTTTTAAGATTAGTTTACTGTGCCTCTGTCTAGCAGGGACACAGAAGAGATCCTAGGGGTGAATTTGCGATTTCCCATCCACGCGTCCAGATTTCGCTTGAAGAGGGTCAGCGAGGGGCTATGTCTAACATGAATTGGGATTCTATTCCAGAGTGAGGGGAGCCTCTGGGAAATGAATCTGTCCCTCCAGCATGTCCTATTTATTTTTGTGCTGAGGTTTAGGTCCCTGGAGCATGTAACTCTAAGGGACTTGGATTTTTTGAGGTGGAGCATGTCCATTTATTCTGGGTTTGACATGGCTTTGTACGTCAGGCATAGATCGCCTCTGAGTAGGCGGTAAGCAACTGAGTAGAGCTGGAGTTTCTTTAGTTGAGCTGCATAGGACATCTGTTTTTAGCCCATGATCCTCTTGGTAAGGTACTTTTGGGGTCTCTCCAGTTGCTGCAGGTGTCTGGTAAGGTACATCCCAAAAGGGGCATTGTATTCAATTATGGGCCTGATGAGTGACGAGTAGAGGGGCACAATGACCTCTCTTGATCTAGATGTGAACCCTTTTGTGATAAGGTGGGCTATATAGAAGGTCTTTCTAACCACTTTGGCAACGGAATTATCAAAGGAGAGATTACTATCTACGTTGGTCCCCAAATCTCTAATTACTTTTTCTGTACTTAATGGATTGCCACCTATGTGGTAATTTGTGGGCACCTTGTTTTTCCCAAAGGGGATGACTATGCACTTTTTAGCATTTAGTTTGAGGCCGTGGCTCTGGCACCAAGCATCCGTCTCTGTGAGACCCTTTTGGAGGATGCTTGTGTCAGCTGGAGATTCGATTATGGCCCTCAGTTTGCAGTCATCTGCGAACTTTGTCAGCCATAATCCCCTCATGTTAGCCTGAACCTCAGAGAAGTATATACCGAATAAGAGAGGTCCCAGAACTGAGCCCTGTGGGACGCCACTTGTAACTGGTTTGGATTCGGACATGGCACCTGCGATTCTGACCATGTGGGTTCCATCTCTGAGCCAGTTTGCAACCCATCTTGTGATATAGGGGTTGATATTTAAGCTGGTAAGCTTATTTATGATGCCCGAGTGGGGTATTTTTTATTTGGGATAGCATGATCCATGCATTCCTGCAGGTGCTCATAGAATGCATTTGTAAAGGATTCTGCGGATTGGGCTGTATTATCCTCTGGCCCAGGGGCTTTGAAGGATTCCACCTCAGTCTTGAAGTGCAAAGTTGGCTTTTGAGAAATTCTTTACAGTGATTTCCTTGGCTGAGGGTGGGGACGGGATATGGATGTCCAGGGAAATTTGTTTATGGTCTGATCTTACCAATAAGGGGTTTACCTCTGGTGTGGAACATAGAGTCCCCATGTTGGTGATGACCAGGTCCAATATATTGTTTCCTCTTGTGGGAGTGGTGACCAGTTGTTCCATTGCGTTAGAGTTTATAAATTCAAGGAACTGCTGGGCGAGGGTGTTTGGGCTTGAGTAGTTTTCCCAGTCAATGTTTGGGTAGTTGAAGTCACCCAATAACATAGTGTTTGGAGAGACCTTCATATTCTCCAGTGTTCTCAGGAATGCCAGATGAGGGTTCCTGTAATAGGGAGGGTGTTCTGTAGCAGGCTACAAACTGAAAGGCAGTTTTTCCCACTGTTAGTTGCACATGGATGGTTTCCGATGCTTCGTGCAGTGCCACTAACCTGGAGGTGTAGGTATCTTTGAATATAGATACTCCCCCTCCTTTTGTGCTTCGGTCCGAGTTTTGGAGCCGAAACGCATGGTATGAGTTATAACGTGGTAGTGCTGGGGTGCTCTCAAGAGCCTTGAACCAGGTTTCTGTTACTACACAGACATTGATTTCCTCCATACTGAGGAGAGCATCGAGTGCGTGCATCTTGAGGTTTAGACTTCTGGCATTGAGTAGCATTACCTTTAGTTTTTTTTTATCCTTGGGTTGTCTATGGAGGTGGGTTTGTCCTTTGAGCCTTGCCTAAAAAAGGCACTATGGGGGGTGGCAAGAGCCTTGGCCAGTATACGAAAGCCTAAGGGTGACAGGTGCAAGCCGTCTCTAGCGAAGCAACGTGGCTTGTCGAGCATGTCATCCCAGGCTGACAGACACTGGATCCCCTTTGAATGACACCAATACTTTAGCCAATTGTTAAAACTGATCATTTTGTCTTTATACTGTGGCATCATTCTTGGTGAGGACAAGATGCTACTCAAGGTCAGGATCATACCAACCTGGGCTACATGGTCAGAGAGCTCCTCTGTCTCTTCATGTAGTCCGGGGAGGTACGTATCAGGTCATTCACACCAGCATGGACAATGACGGAGTCATACTTGTACTTGCTTTGGAGTGACCTGAGTGCTTGCGTTATGTGGCGGATCCTGGCACCCGACAGGCAGCTTACAGTGACCTTCTCCTTGTTCAGTCTGGTGAGCGGGACGTCAGTGTGCCGGACAATAGAGTCCCCTATAACAAGTGTATTTGGTGTGTTGTTTAGCCTTAAGGGCTGTGACTGTGAGGCACACTGATTTTGTGAGATATGTGATTTGTGGGTATTGTTGAGGGGTGGCTGTTGCTTGGATATCTGCTTAGGAGGTCTTTGCTGTTTAAGCAGATTTTTATTTAGAGCCTCCGAGTATGTTTTTGTGTGTTTGTGTTGGGTATGCAGATGCAGTAGGTCTGTGTGAGACTGGATTTGTGGTGTGGGTGGTTACCTTTTCCTCCTGACTGACTGTGCCAGTCTTGGGTTGAGAGAGCTCTGCCTCCAGTTTGGCTATGTAACTGCATCTCTCACATGTATTAGAGTTTGTTGGAAGGAGGAGAGGGTTGTCTGTGTACATAAGGCAATTGTAACATTGCCTCAAAATTCCCAGATTCACCAGCTGGACTGGAGAGTAACCTTGAAACTGACCCTTGGACATACCAGATTAGTACAGGGAACTGTTTTTTTTACTGATGAGATTAGGGAAGGGAACTGATTTTTCACTTGACCAGGAAGGACCGATCGGGAGCCTAATACTTATGAGAAGTCAAGGAGGGTGTAGTGCTTCAGTTAGTGTTTCCTTATAAGAGCTGAGCAAGTGCAGGGCTTTAGAAAGAGAATAGAGTGATAACTTTGAGAGTTTGAACAGTTCTAAGGGAAAAAGTGAAGAGCATACTTTGTGGAGCCTGGAATAGTTTAAACCTGTGTACGCGGCTCTGCCCAACTCTGCTCAGTGCGCAAAACCGCACAAAAAGAGTGTTGTAGGGTTTTGAGAGATCAAGGAGTTTAGAATTGACCCAAAATGGCCAATAAAACTACAGCTTTTTTTTTCTTTTTGTTGTAGTTTAAAGGTAGCAGAGATACACAAGCAGCAAAATAATCACAACAGTGCTGTAAATGACCCCACACTTGAATGCTAGGCCAAAATCAGGTAAAATGCAGTTTTTAGAGAAAAAAAATGATTTTAAATTAAGTGCAACACAGGAAATGCAGTAAACAGGCTCTAGATGTGTTCCACGTACTGTTACTGTTACAGATATAAACTTTAGCAAGCCGGAAAATGCCAAAAAGTAGGCGGCAAGGCAGTAAAACGCAACAAAAATCAGAAGAAAATACTTAAAATCACAAAAGTGGCTCCTTTTCTTCTCTCAGCGTTTTCTTCCCTTGGTAGGTGCTTCAGCAACAAGTAGCAAGCCTGAAAAGACATCAAAACCACGAGGCAGCCGGGTTTTAAGAGAGACAGATCAAGGAGTTTAGAAATGACCCAAAATGGCCAATAAAACTACAGCTTCTAGGTAGTAACCACTCCTCCAGGGACAGACAGGCAGGCTGTTCAGTGTTAACCACTCCCACTGGTGAACACACCAGACAAGGAGTCCAGGTGGGTGGATAGGTTTGGGAAGTGCGTATACTCCTCAGTGACTTTTTCTATCTGTGCGCTGAATTATTTGTCGCATGTAATTCGGCTTCAGCGAGACCTTGCTTCGGAATTCGTTGAGTCGCCCCCAGAGTCTTTATCGCCACAGGACAGACAGCTGTTCTGGGTGAAAATGTCTACTCTGAAGTCAGTCTCAAACACATCTATACAGCTACTTTCCCATGCCACAGAAGGAGCAGCTAGAGTGGCTGGGACAGGCATAGCTATCAGGCGTCATGCCTGGCTCAAATTGTGTCAGTTCAAGAACCCTTTCAAGGTGGTGTTTATCAACGCTCCCTATGACGGATGCTCATCGTGTTTCACTGTTGCAGTCATGACTGTAGGATTCTCCCCTGCCGGCAGGCAGTCCTCGGTCGGCCAGAATCCCAAAGTCTGGATCCGGCGTCGGCTGCTCAGCCATGCTCCCTGACGTCAGAGCGCCAGGAGTACAAAGCTGACAGCCGACGCCATGTTCTCCAGTCTTTCTTGCCGTGCGGTGATAGCAGTTCGCAAGTGCCGGTCGGTTGACTCCTGACAATTTTTTGTAAACGTACTTCAGTCCGAAGACTTTCTTCTCCTACTCAAAGCTAAGTACCCTGTTGGGGAAACTTTTTTTTTCTTGCTCCACTCCGATGTCAGAAAATGTTGTTAATTGTATTTCATGTGGGAAGCAAATACCTCATAAGGATTTTCATTCTTACTGTATTCCTTGCTTAGGCCCTGACCACGACGTAGCTAGTTGTCGGTTTTGTGTTAGATTCAATCAACGTACAATTAAACGAAGGTACGATTTTGCATTTCATTACTTCGGTAAGCGTTTTAATTACAAAATGTCGTCTGATACGGTTCCGGCTACCGGAGTTCACAAACGACATAAAGGATAAAGACAGGCCTCCGAGGTCCAAATCAGACGATATCGTACAAGCAGAGCCAGCTTCAGGTTCGGCCGTCGTCAGTGAGGCGCTTTTGCAGCCCCTGTCATCGGCCATTTCGGAACCGATGGCCGAAACGGACTCCCATGAGGAGCCAACTAAGCCTTTGAATATTTCTGTTGCAGGACCTTCGGACAATGCTCCTTCGGATGGGTCCGGAGCCGCTGTCCAGGTACCGGCTTCCGAAGGGGTTTTCAGGCCTACTCAGCTTCTAATAAAGGCAAAGCCAAAGGCAAAGACTCCTTCCAAATCAAAGACTGCAGCCCAGGCCTCTTCTGATCCAGCACCCAAGTCTCAGAAACAGTTACTCAAGATGGCTGAAGACTTACTTACTATGATTAGGGGTTCACATCCCCCTCCAGATAAAAGGCCAAGGCAGGAAGTAGATTATGACTCCTCTGATCAGGCTTCTGTTTCTTCAGTTTCTTCTTCTGACCTGGAATATTCTTTCCCTCCTTATGAGGATTCTGATGCTGAGGGAATCCATTCCTTCAGCTTCTCCCCCTGAGGATTTCTCTTTTGGGGAAACTTTGCATGAAATGAGGGAACATTTTCACTGGGAAAGACAGGAGTACTCTGAATCTAAGAAAAGACTTAGGGATTTTCTTCTTCTTCCCCAACATAGACCCCTGGCTATTCCTCCTATTTTGGATATTGTGGATGATGCTTTTTCGGAGGCTAACTTAACTCTCCTGACTCTCTTTTCCTCCAGCTCCTGTTAAGCCAGACAGATATTATAGGGTTCCTGATTCCCACCAGTTTTTATACAAGAATCCTACTGCTGATCCTGAAACCATTTCTCAGGGTCCTAAGGGGGTTAAGGCCGCTTCTGCTAAAAACCCCATTCCCACTGAGAAGGATCCCAGATCTTTAGAAAGATGGGGCAAAAAAGTGTACACTTATGCTACTTTATCTATTAGGGCTTTAAGCTGTCAGTTTCATATGCTGAAATACAAGCAATTTCTTCTGTCTGTTTTAAAACAAAAGTTAACTTCCATTTCCGCCTGTGCAGATAAGGAATTACATGACTTAATGCATGCCACTGAACAAGTTGGGAAACATGGTTTACACTGTGGATTTGATGCCTTGGAGGCTTCTTGTAGGGCTGCTGCCTCTGGCACAGTCATTAGAAGGCATGCATGGTTAAAGGAACAAAACTTGCCAGATCAAGTAAAAGTTAAATTATTGGATGCTCCTGTTCAGCATAATGTTTTGTTTGGATCTAAAGCTGAAGATGCGATATAGAAGATGGAGGACGAGGCAAAATCCATGCAAACGGTCAAAGATTTCTTACAAGTACAGCCACCCAGATTTAATAGGAAATGGCCTACTAAAAATTGGTCCTTTCCCAATTCTGACAGGCCTCAGAGGGGTGGGTACAGACGCTCCCGAGGAAGGCCTCAAACGCAAGCCTCTTATAGACCAAGACAGTGGACTGCTTCCACCCCTAGGGGAGGAGAGGACAGGTTGCAAGCTCATAGAAAACAATGACTCCCTCTGTTGGGCTGCAGGAACTTCTTGCCTGGAAGCCCCTCTTGGAGGAAAACTTTCTCTTTTTCACCTAAATTGGACTCGTATAACACAAGACAAGTGGGTTCTGGATGTGGTTTCAAGAGGTTACAAATTCCATTTTCATACTCTACCAAGACCAAGCTAATGGCCGGATCTTCCAAAACATCAATGGTTAGAGGCCTTAAACCAGGTGGATGCTCTCTTGGCTATGACAGCCGTAGAGCTGGTTCCACTTTCAGAGATGGGACAAGGTTTTTACTAAAGGCTCTTTCTAGTCCCCAGAAAGCAAAATTCATGGAGACCCATTCTGGATCTGTCAGTCCTGAACACTTTTCTCGAGATACCAAAATTCAAGATGCTTACTCTACAGCAGTTGCTTCCAATGCTGACCAAGAATGCATGGATGGTAACTTTGGATTTAAAGGAGGCATATTTACACATTCCCATCAGGCAGGAATGCAGAAAATACCTCCGGTTCAAGGCCGGATCGAGGCACTATCAATTCTCTGCGCTGACCTTTGGATTGTCTACTGAGCCCAGGGTCTTCACCAAATGCCTGGCTCCAGTAGTAGCTTATTGCAGACTCAAGGGAATTCAAATTTACCCTTATCTGGACGACTGTCTTATTCAGGCAGACAGCAAGGATATCTTACTCCAGCATCTAGAATTTGTTCAGAATCTTCTCAAGTTCTTGGGATTCACTGTAAACATGAAAAAGTCAAATTTGACACCCTCTCAACAGATAATTTTTCTGGGTGCTCTTCTCAACACAACAACCCAGATGGCATTTCTGACATACGAAAAACAATTACAGCTGGCTTCAACTTTCAAAACCTTGGCAACATTAACTCGGCTATCTGCAAGGAAATTCCTGCAGGCTTTGGGTTACATGGCCTCCTGCATTCTTTCTCATACCATATGCAAGACTACATATGAGGAAAATACAGTGGTACCTAAAAAGTGTATGGTCTCAGCATTGCCACAGTTTAGACATACAGATTACCGTCCTTCCTTGTCTTCAAAAGGAATTCCTTTGGTGGTCCAAGGCATGTACTCTAAACAAAGGAAAACCCTTCAGTCTGCCTCCAGCCACTCGGATACTAACCACGGACGCCTCAGATTATGCATGGGGATCCCATTTTCAGGGCAACTGTCTGCAGTGCCTTTGGACAAAGGATCAGAAGCTCCTGCATATCAATTTAAAAGAAATGTTAGCCATTCAGAAGGCTCTATTGGCCTTCAGGAATATTCTACATCCAGGACAACTACTGATACGAACAGACAACACCACAGTTATGTGGTACATAAACAAGCAAGGGGGATCTCATTCCCATCCACTTTGCAGACTAGCCATGAATCTATGGAACACAGCTGTAGCTTGCAAACTGGACCTTCAAGCTCACTTTCTACCAGGGAAGCAAAACTTCCTGGCAGACAGTCTGAGCAGGAACCTGTCGGACCCACACGAATGGATGCTGGACACCGAAATACTCAAGATGATTACAGCAGTCTGGGGATGTCCTCACATTGACCTCTTTGCATCCCACCTCAATCATCAACTTCAGATTTTTTGCACCAGGACATTCCACAAACTAGCTTGGAAAGTGGATGCTCTATCATTCAGTTGGAGAAACCTCTCGGGGTATGCCTTCCTGCCTCTACCTCTTCTTCCACGGGTGTTATTAAAGATCAAACAGGACAAGCCCAAGATGATAATCTTGCTGGCCCCAAATTGGCCTCAACAGTTTTGGTACCCAACACTAAAAAACCTTTGTCTGGAGCCCCCTTGTGTTTTACCACAGACTCAGAACCTTCTGTCCCAACACCAGGGTCAGGTTCTGCACTCCCATGTCAAAACTCTCAGCCTGGCGGCATGGTTAATCCAGGGTCTATGATTCATTCTCTCTTACCCAAGCAGGTTATGGATGTCATTTTAGAAGCCAGACGTCCTAGCACTTAGAAAATCTTATGCAGTAAAATGGAAAAGATTTTGCTCCTGGATGCAGGCTCGGCATTCAGATCATCTTATTCCTAACATTCCTCTGATTTTACTTTACCTGACAGACCTCTTACATAAGGGTCTCTCTTTCTCTTTCATAAAAATACATGCCTCTGCTATTTCTGCTCATTATAATACAGACCCTCCAATCTTTTCCCACCAGCTCATGAGACAGTTTCTCAGAGGAGCTAAGAACTTAAGGCCCCCTAGATCTCCACCCATTCCTGCTTGGGATCTCAACTATGTTTTGGAAAAGCTCACCTTGCCTCCTTTTGAGCCTGCTGCCACATCTGACATCAAGTTTTTATCTTGGAAGACAGCCATCCTGTTAGCTCTGACCTCTTCCAGGAGAGTTTCAGAGTTGCAAGCTCTTATGGCTGTGGAACCTTATATTATTTTTCATCAAGACAGGGTGTCTTTAAGGACTAATCCTACTTTCATGCCTAAGGTGGTTTCCAAAGTGGCTTTAAATCAAACTATTCACTTGCCAATTTTTTTCCCCACTCCTCAAAATAAAGGGGAAAGGATCTTGCATTCCTTGGATGTACACAGACAACTACGTTTTTACCTGGACAGAACCAAGACATCAGGAAATCAGAGCAATTGTTTGTTTCTTATGCTTCAAGTTCCCAAGGTAAAGCCATTTCAAAACGGACCATTTCTAAATGGATTGCTCATGGAATCAGATTTTGCTATTCACACCATGGAAAGCAAATCCCAGCGAGTACAAGGACTCACTCTACCAGAGCTGCTGCCACTTCAGCTGCCTTCCTCGGGGGAGTTCCTACCAAAAACATTTTGGAAGCTGCAACTTGGAGTTCAGTGCATACTTTTTCCAAGCACTACAATCTACCTCTCTACTCTAAGTCTAAGTCTAGGGCAGGCTTTGCTTCTGCAGTCTTGCAGGGCCTTTTAGCCGCCCCCTCTACTTTGACCACCTCCCTTTCATTCTGCTTTGGGATTCAACCCTACAGTCATGACTGCAACAGTGAAACACGATGAACATAGTACAGTTGTGTACACATACCATAAATGTAGATGTTAGAGTATCTTCAATGTTGCAGTTTGGGTTACCCTCCCTCCTGTCCCCTCTTATTTTTTCACTTGCGTGGTTCCCTTCTTCTGAGCTGTATTTGCAAAGGGTATGGGATCTTACTCATTTTGGAACACCTGACATCTGGGGCAAGAAAAACTGGATAGCATGGCGTCGGCTGTCAGCTTTGTACTCCTGGCGCTCTGACGTCAGGGAGCATGGCTGAGCAGCCGACGCCGGACCCAGACTTTGGGATTCTGGCCGACCGAGGACTGCCTGCCGGCAAGGGAGAACCCTGCAGTCATGACTGCAACAGTGAAGACACTCAAACATCTACATTTATGGTAAGTGTACACAACTGTACTTTCTTCCCTCTTTGGGAAGACAGTACGTGACACTCTTGCCCAGAGAAAAGGACGGGAAGATCTTGTCTGCCATCGGAGTCCGTTTCTCTAACCCTCAGTGGTCCTGTTCTAGGAATCAGAGGGCAGAAGAAGATGTGGTTCCGAAAATCTCAGTTTTCCCAGGATTCTCAGGACAGCTATTCCCCCAGAGGCAGAGGGGGACAGGATCGACGCCAACCCAGAGGTTGAGGGGGTCCCAGCAATTTCGGGTCTAGGGAACCCTTCTCTGATAGACCCGGTCAGCATCCCCGAGGGGTTGCCTGACTTTCCTACTCTGGAGGTAGTTGGGGGACGATTGTCCTTACATCCAGCGGCATTGGGAGTCCATTACGTCAGATCGCTGGGTTCTTCAAGTAATATCCAGAGGTTACTCTATTCCTTTCGTTGCCCCTCTAAATTTTACACAATACCTCCCGGATTTTCCACCCGCTCACAGGGAGGCCGCAGCTCTAGATGTTTCAAAGCTGCTTCTCAAACGAGCCATCGAAAAGGCCCCCCCCCCTCCCCGATCAGTCTGGATTAGGCGTCTACTCAAGGTTCTTTTTGGTGGCATAAAAGACTGGGGACCTCAGGCCCATTTTAGACCTGTCAACATTAAACCTGTCGGTAGCCAGGCAGAAATTCCGGATGGTTACCCTACAGTCCATTTTACCTCATCTCCGAGAGTGCGACTGGATGTGCTCGTTAGACCTTCAGGATGCTTACTACCACATCAAAATACACAGAAGCTCCAGGAGGTTTCTGCGCTTCCAGATGGGAGCCAGTCACTTTCAGTTCAGAGCCCTACCCTTTGGTCTCACCACAGTCCCCAGGGTGTTCACCAAGGTAATGGCAGTTGTAGGGGCTCACCTGAGGCTTCAGGGTATTCAGGTGTTTCCATACCTGGATGACTGGCTCTTCGCTGCGCACAACAAGCATCACTTGCGTCTGGCCCGAGATTATTTCATTCGGTTAGCAGACCTACTGGGAATTGGTCAATTTCACAAATCCCATTTGCAACCAGTACAAATTTTAGACTTCATGGGGCACGGTTAGACACTTTGCCGATTAAGGTGTTCCTAACTCCAGACAGGATTCTACATCTCAGGTGCCATATAGCTCAGATAGCTAACTCCCAAGTCTTCAAAGGCAAGCAAGGTTCTCCGGGCTCTGGGCTCCATGGCTGCCGCCATATCTATTCTCCCTTATATGTGCCTTCACATGCAAGTTCTTCAATGGACTCTGTCTGTTCAGTGGTCTTGGCTAGACCTGCCCATGGACTTTCCGATCAAGATCAGTCACGTCTGCAGGACATCTCTTCTTTGGTGGTTAACTTCACCGGAGATATCAAAAGGACGCCCATTTGCGTCACCCCCAGTCCAAACCACAGTGACCGTGAGCGCCTCCCAACTCTGGTGGCGGGGGACACTGTTCGGGAAGGACAGTCCAAGGCACGTGGTCCCAGACAGAGACCAATTTGCACATAAATATTCTAGAGATGAGGGCAGTGCTTTTAGCATTGGAAGCCTTTCACACGGTCCTCCCTCTCTGATTGATTGCAATTCAGTCAGACAACTTGTCTGTCGTCTGGTATATCAACAAGCGGGGGGGAACCATATCCTAACCTCTGTCACGGGGCCATGAGAGTGTGAGAATGGGTGATTTCCACCGGTCGGTTTCTGATAGCGCCGCACATCCCGGGGCGCTCCAACATTTTAGTGGACAGATTGAGCCATGCCATTCTGATGCCTTACGAGTGGTCTCTGAAACAGTCAGTAGCAGAGGAGGTTTTCCTTGCATGGGGCCCCCCGGGCTTCTGTATGCTTATCCACCTTTACCTCTCATTCCGAAGTTTCTTCAGTAAGCTTGCTGTCTACGGTGCAAAGTGATCCTCATTGTTCCGTTCTAGCCTCGTCAGGTTTGGTTCACATTCCTTTGGTCTCCTCTCTTAGCTCCCCCGTGCATTCTGGATCCCTGCCCGGATCTAATTTCCCATCCGTCGGGGACACTTCCTCCCGATCTGGGCAGCCTCAAGCTAACAACTTGGTTGCTCCAGTTCCATTAATTGCCAGGACTCCCGTCTTTCATCCCAGGTGAAGTCCATTCTGGTGGCCTCTCTTAAAGACTCCACTAGGAAACTTTATTGCAGTAAATGAAAGCGCTTTTCCATTTGGGCCTCACAGAGAAAAATAGATCCCTTTACAGCCCCTGTTCCAGTGGTGGTGGACTTCCTGTCTGGTATCTTTCAGCAAGGAGCTAGTTCCTCCACAGTGAAAGTACAATTGGCAGCCATTTCCAGTTTTCACGTTGGTGAATACAACATGGCCTTAGCCTCCTCTAGGCTGGGTAAGGCTTTTCTTAAAGGTACTTTTCTATTATGGCCCCCTGTCAAGGATTCTGTACCTCCTTGGGACCTTACTTTTGTTTTACAGGCATTTGGTGGCTCCTCCTTTCGAACCTGCAGCTTCGGTGGACTTAAACTTTTTGTCCTGGAAGACAGCTTTCCTAGTCGCCATCACATTGGCTAGGAGAATTTCTGAGAATTTCTGAGCTTCAAGCTCTGTCTGCCATGCCTCCATATTTGGTCTTCCATAAGGATAGGGTCTCCCTCTGTATTAACCCTTCCTTCTTACCTAAAGTGGCATCTGAAGCAAACATAAATCAGTCCATTAATCTGCCCGTTTTCTTTACCAACTTCCAAAATAAAGGTGAATACAAACTCCATTTGTTAGATGTTCATAGACAACTTCGTTTTTATCTTCATAGAACAAAGTCTTTCCGCAAGACTGACCAATTGTTTGTTTCCTTTTCCAAAGCGTTCATGGGAAAAGCCATTTCTAAAGTTTCTTTAGCCAGATGGATCACTCTTTGCATTTCACATGCCTACAAAGCAAAAGGTTGATCTCCTCCTGGTATAGTTAAGGCTCACTCTACCAGGTCCATGGCGACTTCTGCTGCTTTTTGGTCTAGGATGATATTTGTGCAGCAGCGACATAGGCCAATTCACATACCTTCATTTCCCATTACAAATTGGATCTGATTTTGAGGGGTAGAGCATCCGTTGGCTCTGTGGTCCTCAGGAATATCCTTCCATAAGGGCCTACCAGGATCGGAGTAGCTGAGGACTCTGTCCCCCAGGTTGCAGATAAAATTAAGTTTACTGCAGATAAAGAAGTTATGTACTCACCATAACGTTCCATCTGAGTAGTTATACTTCATTTTTCTGCAACATTCCCTCCCTACATCCCCCGGACCTTATCCTGTTTTCAGGGTTGTTTTTTTGGGTTGAGTTGCATATATATTGTTAGTTGCAGCAAACTCGATCTGAGGGAAGATGGGAGTTGGTAGGGCATTATGGGTAAGGGGAGGAGCTCTGAGCTTGGAGCAGATGCTAGAAAAACGTTGCCGGCTCGGCTCTGATACGGATCCATATACCCACAGGTTGCAGAAAAATGAAGTATAACTACTCAGATGGAACGTTATGGTGAGTACATAACTTCTTTTTTAGTGAACTGTTTATAAGCAAATGGCTGGTGGGTGTTAGTATGCATATTCCTCAGTGAAGGCCCAGGACTTATTTTAAGAATCTCAGCTGTGCCACAGTTATTGTTTTTGATGGGAATCCAGTCGAGTCTGCAATATAATCTTATTTAATTTTGTTGGTGTAGACTCTTCGTTGTTACCTGAACTGATACTGGTTTGTTTATAGAATGCTTTTCTAAATTCATATTTTTTTTTAAGTTGGCTGTTATATTTGAATGTTTAATTTTCTTAACATGATAGCTTTATTACATTTCAGAACAAGTTCACAAGGTTCTCTTTTATGGTCAGGCCGAAGGGAAGAATGAGGGTAAATGGATGGATTGGTTAAGGGACATTTTGTTGACCACTTTGGGCATGAAGGAGGGGTTAGTATGAACAGAAACCCTATCCATGTGAAAAATAGTGTGGGGTGGAGTAACCATGAGTGCTTCCAGCTCAGAGACTCTTCTAGCTGAGGTAAGGGCTACGAGCGAGACAGTCTTTCATGTGCACATCTTTAAGGCAGTCGAAGCTGCAGGTTCAAAGGGGGCAATGGTAAGTTTTTCTAGCACAAAGTTCAGGTCCCAAGGAGACAAGATAGGTTTTCTTGGTGGTCTGATGTGGAGAACCCCTTTGAGAAAAATGTTCCTCCAATCTGGATAATAGGGGTGGATCCATAGGTAAGCAGGCTAAGCTGGCTGACAAATGGACTTTCACTGAAGAGTATGAAAGATCTGATTTTAGTAACTCAGACAGGCTAGAACTAGAGGTACATCTGCCTGGAATGGGTCTAGTTGCCTCTGAAGACACCAACTGGAGAACCTCTTCCACTTTGATAAATAGGATCTCCTGGTAGTAGGTTTCCTGGCCTCCTGAAGGACAGATAGCACGTCCTGTGAGTAGAGGTGTCTGAAAGGGATCAGAAGTTTATCACCCACAGGGTAAGGCTGAAGGTTTGTAAATGAGAATGGATGAGAGATTCCTTCTGTTGAGTAAGAAGGACCGCCTTGTGAGGCAGCTTCCAGTGATTGCCCTTGGCAAGAGATAGGGGGAACCAATGCTGCCTTGGACAGTAGGAAGTCACCAGCAAGATTTTTGGTTTGTCCCACTGAATTTTCAACAGGACCTTCTGGATGAGAGGGAAGGGAGGAAAGGCATACAGGAACAGCCCCTTCCATGAAATTGTAAAGACATCCACTTTTCCACACTAGTGGTGAGGGGAGCCTGGAACAGAATAGCCATAGTTTTCTGTTCTGAGGTGAGGCAAACAGGTCTGTCTGTGGAGTGCCCTATTTGTGGACAGTGTCTAAGAAGACATCCATTCCTGACTTGGAGACAATAGATCTGCTGAGGGCATCTGCCTGATAGTTGTCCTGTGATGGGATGTATACCGCCTGCAATGTTGCATTGTATTTAGTGGCCAGTTCCCATGCTTGTATTGCCAGCCTGCAAACTAAATGGGATCTGGTACCCCCCCCCTTGTTGATGTACCACCATGTGGTGTTGTCTGTGAAGACTCTAAGGGGACCAGGTTGAATGAGTGGGAGGAAGATCTTCGGGGCTAGGAGGAGAGCAGTCATTTCTCTCACATTGATATGTTTTTTCCAGAGGGAGGACTCCCATTGAGCCTGTACCTTGAGTCCTTTACTGGTGGCCCCCCACCCAAGATCAGAGGCATCTGTGTACATGAATTGGACTGCCTTGGAAGACTGTAGGGGAAGACCTGGATTTTGGCCTATTTGTTGGATCCACCAACCCAACTCTCTTTTCAGGCAAGGCAGGAAGGGCACTTGAAAGTCCAGGGGGGATTGGGCTATGACCACACATTTTTCAGGTACCATTGGCGCTGCCTCGTGCAACCTGGCAAGGGGTAGCATTGGAAGAGTGGCTGCCGTTAGGCCTATAAGGTGTAGAAATTCCCTGGCTGAGATGTAGATGACTGAGTAGGCCTTGTAAGAAGTTTGTTAGAGAGGTGACTTTGTCTTGTGAAAGGAAGGCCTTCATAAATCTGTCCTTATTCTGCAACCCAAGAACATCTGGTCTTGGGATGGGGTGAAGGAGGACTTCATAATGTTCAGAGAAAACCCCAGACCTCAGAGATGTAGTGAATTGCAGGTGTGCCTGAAGAGTGCTCGCCTCTTATGCTTGGATGAGTAGGTTGTATAGGTAAGGGTGTAGAGCTGAATGCCCTTTGTTCTGCAGAACGCTACTGCTTGTGCTGGGCACTTTGTGAAAACTCTTGGTGCTGTAGACAAGCTAAAGGGCAAGGCAGTCAATTGATAGTGCGAGGGATGGCACAACAAAATGTAGAAATCTCTTGAAGTCTGGGTGAATGGGAATATGGTGGTAAGCCTCCTTCAGGTCCAAAGTGGCCATGAAGGTGCTGGGTGTCAAAAGTGGAAGAAGGGTTTGTAGGTATAGCATGCGGAAGGAAGGTACATGCAGGAAAAGGTTCAGCATGGATACGTCCAGTATAGGCCTCCATGGCCCCTCCTTTTTTGGGACCAGGAAGAGCCTGGAGTAAAACCCCTGACCCTCCTGTCCTTTGTAACCCTTTCTATGGTGCCCTGTGATGATAAATTCTGGATGACCTGGGGGATCAGATTTTGTTTTTGGAGGTAGTGGGATCTCTCTTGATGATGGCTTGTCCTGCCAGGTCATGAAGTACCCTTTTTCCACTATAGATAAGACCCAGCTGTCTGAAGTGATATGTTGCCATAGGGGGGAGATAGTGGGAGAGGTGAGTGGACAGGAGAAGATGGTGGTGGGGGTTTAGGCGGTCGCATATTGTTTGGTCTGTCTGGAAAGGGCTGCCTGGGGGTAGATCGGGAGGGAGTAGTCGTAGGGGATGAGGGTTTCCTTGCCTCTTTCCTATACTTTCAGGAAGAAGTGAAAGGCACAGGTGCCTTCCTAACAAAACTAGGTTTAGCAGGGTAGTGTAGAATTTTGGAACTGGGGATGCCAGTACATGTTTCAGGTCCTTGCTTTTTTTTCCTGCAAATTTTTAAATAGTTCAGCAGATTGCTTGCCAAAGAGAAAGTTATTGTCCAGGGGAACATCCAGGATCTTGTTCTTGAAGTCATCAGTGAGGGGTTGATGTCTGAGCTAGGAGTACCTGCGTAATACAGAAGCAGATGCAGCTGATCTGGCTGAGGCTTCAGCAGCATCATAGCTGCATTTTATAGAATGCTTGGCTACCTCTGCTGCTAAGGAAGTCTTATAGGCCACTTGGGGCTTTGTAGGGGAGTCAGGCATGGAAGATAGCAATGTAGATGCCTGGGAAACTAGATCCAGAGCATACGTTACCATGTGAGTCTGGTAATTAATGGCTGTAAAGGCTAGGGTGGAGAAAGTGTAGATCTTTTTTCCCAGTCTGTCAATCACCTTACTGTGTCGGTATCTGATGACAGCAGGGCAGAGGAAGGAATCTGAAATAACCACTCCAAAGCAAAGAAATGTTAAAATAACAAGAAAGGCCACAGATCCAAAAAGTAGCGCAGATTTAATAAAATCCTTAGTGCTTCGGCAACAGCATCTTTTTCTGTCCGTATTATGGTGGTTATATTTTTCAAACATAGCTTATAGGCAGCAAACTCTGAGGTAAAGCAGTGATCAGGGGCATTATGGGTAAAGGGAGGAGCTTGAGAGTTGGATCCTAGACTAATGGCTGAGTCAGATTTGAGGATCTGATCCAAACCCATTCATTGAGGAAGAATGAAAATGGATAATGCAGATGCATAATTATGATAAGTACATAAATTATTTCCTTTCTCAAAAGTTTTTCTTTTATACCTGTGCACTCTCCCAAACATATCTCTACCGTTTCGAGAATACAACCCTTTAATTCATTAGGGTTGGCATGATGTAAAGACATAAAATGATTACCCAAAGGGACTATCCAGTCTTTTATTTTATTTTTTATATCTCTGATGTGTTCTTCTACATGTCTCCCCAATATAGAATAAATTACAAGTGCATTTCAGAACATAAATTATCCCTTCTGTATTGCATGAATAGTTACCATTTGTCAGAAAACCTGGTTTCATTTATATATGGAAAGAAATTAACTACCTTCTTACAAATAGGGCATCTATTACAAGGCATAGTTCCTCTATTACTAACAATATTCCTACTAATACTGACATCAGGGACTTTAGAGAACCTGTCTGGAGGTTAGGATTCAGGGGTCTTGGAGGCAGAAGCAAAAGCATCCAAGTAAGCTGGAATCACAGGGGGGATAATTGAGGGTGATTCCATTTGGAGAAACTTAAAGTATCTTTTTTGTACCTCAGTCATTTGGGTGGAGTCCCACTTGATGTATTGTCTGATTTTGGAGATAGTCTCCCCAAAGGTGTTATCTTCTGGTGGGGAGTCTCCATCCAAGGAGTCTTCATCTGGAGAACAGTATTCCAGGGGGGAGGCCAACTGAAAGGTGTAAGATCCTCAACATAGGAAGAGGATGAAGAGTCTTCCTGTCGAGTCTGAGGAAGAGGGATGGGAACTGGCAGAGGCAGGCCTAGGACTAAGGATAGGCAGAGCAGGAGTGTGTGAGGCTGCAAGCCTCAGGGCCGTAAAGGCCTGAACCAGGGACTGGGAAAATGTTTGCCAGTCTAGCTGGTCTTCCACAGGGGAAGATAAATGCTTAGTTTTTTGTTTTTTCTTGACTGAAGGAGTCTTGAGAATAGTAAGAGGGGCCAAAGGCCTAGCATCAGGCGTCTGACCTGGGGCTGAGGTGCCCTGTTCAGAAACTGAAGGTGGCCATCCAGGCAAGCCCAGTTACCCCTCAACATCGGTGGAGGCCGATGCCACAGAAACCTCCGTGGATGTTCCAACTGGAGATGCTAGGGCGGCTTTCAACATGGTACCTGCTGACATCGACAGTTCTTCCAGATGTCCCTCAGCCCCTAGACCAGTAGCTGGTGGGACATCCTTCGGAGGTGCAGCAGTAGCAGGCCTTGAAACCTTAGCCTTCTTTTTAGCCGGCTCCGCCTTGATGGCCAGTTCAGGATCCATACCTAGGGCCAGGCTCTTTAGTCGCTGATCCTCACCAATCAAGTTAAGGGTTGCCAGATGTCTGTTCATGGTATTGGGGATAAACAACTGACAGATATTACAGGTCATATGGTCGTGGGACTGGCCTAAGCAAAATAAGCAAAGCACATGTGCATCTTTGTGTAGTATTTGCCAATTGCACATATATTTTCCCTTCCTAGATGTCATCAGCTAAAAAGAGACAAACAGTAACCTAAGCTCTATCAAAATTAAAGAAGATTCCCCAATGGGGTACTTAAACACCTTCCGTAATGCGGAGCAGAAAGAGCAAGCTGACGTTTGACTACAGCAGAGAAGTTCTGAGGTCTGTGTGTGCAGACGTCACATTTATGGCCCACACTTTATGGCCCAGCATGTGACGTCCCACTCAGACAACAACCAGCCTTAAGCTTTGGTAAATGAGCCAGGCGTTCGGGACGCCTGAGGTGGAGGATCCCACTTGTGAGAATATTGCAACATGAGAATAGAAGGACATCTATGTTGTCCATTTCCATTCTGTCTCAACTTCCCTCCCACCTTACCCCTTTTGTGTCTTTGAGAATGACCTGATTGAGTTTGTCAGGAACCAGTGTTCCTCTTTGACCTCCTGTTCTGTTCTACATCTTTTTCTGTCAGTATTATGGTTGTTATATTTTTCAAACATAGCTTATAGGCAGCAAACCCTAGCTGAGGTAAACCGTGATCAAGGGCATTATGAGTAAAGGGAGGAGCTTGAGAGTTAGATCCTAGACTACAGAAATGGCAGAGTCATATTTGAGGATCTGATTCGAGCCCATTCATTGAGGAAGAATGAAAATGGACAGTGCAGGTGCATAATTATGATAAGTGCATAAATTAAATTTATGTACTTATGAGAATGATAGATCCGTGTTGTCTGATCTTCGTCCGGTTCAACCTCCATCCCTCCTGCTCCCCCCTTCCTAAATTGACACCTATGATTTTGGGATGACTGAGAGACTTTCTACTCAACTCCGTCTTTGAACAGTCGTGTTCTGACTGTTACTTTCTCTTTCCCTCTATTTTAGTTGCATCTATTGTCGTAGTTACACAGTAGTAGATCATTTTGTGTTGGACAGGGGCAAACTCGATCTAAAGTATTAGGGTGGAGTACAAGGAATTATGGGTAGGGAAGGAGTCAGAGCCCTCAGACTAAAGGAAGCTTTGGTCTCTGTGGCGAGGTGTGATCCAGTTGGATCCAGCAAACCATGTATTGAACCAGACAAAAATCCAACAACATGCATCTGTTGTTATGGTAAGTACTTTCATTTATACATTAAGAAGTTATTTACAGTGCATGTTCAACAATTGCTGAAGATTATAAACAAAACTACCACTGTTGGGTGCTGCCCTTAAAATCGCGGATATAACTGAAAAATGCCTTATGATTATCCTTAGTTTTGAAGACTTTTTTTTATCTCAAAATATGCTTTTAGAGACTTGACTTAACTCCATGATTCACTTTAGACTGAAGGACTTCTTGCTCTGTTGTGCAAATTCCCTTTTACTTGTCAACAGGATTTTCTTTCTTTTGTTCTACAACCTATTAATATCACGAGTCCACCACGGTGGGTTGTTTTTGTAGTTTGACCTGGGTTTGTTTGTCTTGTACTGCTGTTTCTTTGCAGTTGTGTTATGGTCATACAGGGCTTTTGTGTATGCCACTGCATAGGTTTCTGTCTTTTCTGGATATGGGGGTGTTTGGAAACTAACATTGCCGTCCCTTAATAGGGGATAATTTTGTCTTACTGAAGCTGTTAGTTTTTGGGGTTAGGTGGCAGGACTAGTTCTCACTTTATTTCAAGGGAGCCTGCTTTGTGATCTGATCTTACCAGTGAGGACATCACACTAGGGAGGGTGCAGCACTCCTCCATAATTAAGCAACAACAATATTGAAAAAGCATAAAATATAGCAACAACTAAAGAATACCAGTGAGTAACAGCTCTACTTTCATAAAATTTAATGCACAGTTCAACTCTTCAGTTCAACTTCTCGGAACATTGTTGCGTTGGCTAGTTTCACCATTCCGATTTGGTAATTCCATACCCGATTCTCTGAATATCCTCGGAAAGGAGCACAGAGACTCACTGGTCATATTAAGCAACAACAATATTGAGCAGGACTAGTTCTCACTTTATTTCAAGGGAGCCTGCTTTGTGATCTGATCTTACCAGTGAGGACATCACACTAGGGAGGGTGCAGCACTCCTCCATAATTGTTTGTACCAGATCTAGGATATTTGTTCCCCTAGTGGTAGTGCAGACTAGCTGCTCCAGGATGTTTGAATTTACAAAGTCAAGAAATCTTTGGGCCCACATGTTAGTGGTCATGTATGCCTCTCATTTAATGGAGAGGTAGTTTAAATCACTCATGAGTATGGTATTGGGCTGGATGGTGACTGAGTCTAGTAACTCCAGGTATAATGTATGGGTTTCCTGGTTCATGGTGGGGGACCTGTAGCTAGCAATATGGTAAGCATGTCATATTGTTTGATAAGCCATGGTGTGCTTATCCTTTATGTAAATGGATACACCTCCACCTTTTGCTCTTTCACATTCAGTGGATTGTCAGAACGTATGAAAGGTGTTGCAGCCATGCCCTACCAGAGTGCTTTTTTATGGCTTTGAACCATGTTTTAGTAACTGCACCAGGGTCAGCATTCTCCAGGGTGAGGAGAACTTCTGGAGAGTGCAGTTTCTTGTTGAGGCTCCTTGCATTGAGCAGTAATACCTTTAGCCTGTCCTCAGTAGCTTTTGTTATGTTGGAAGGTTTGTCTGTTTGGCAATGCTTAGAAAGGCATTGTAGTGGATAATGTTTTGGCCAGTAGCAGAAAACATATAGGTGACAAGTGAAGACTATCCCTGGCAAAGCAGCATGGCCTGTCAACCATGTCCTCTCTAGCTGACAGGTATTGGACCCCTTTGAAATGACACCAGTAACTAGTCTATCATTTTCTGGTGGTATTGTGGCATTATCCTTGGAGGTAGTAGAATGCTGCTCAATGCTAGGCTAATACCTGCCTATATCGCACATTCTGAGAGCTCAATCATGTTCCTGTTCATATAGTCCAAGGAGGTATGTCTCGGGTCATTCTCACCCACATGGACTATGAGTCATACTGGTACTTGGAGGTAAATGACCTAAGTGCTTGCTTGATCTGGCAGATCCTGGTCCCTCACAGGCAATTAACTGTAACCCTCTCCTTAACCAGCCTGGTAAGAAGAATATCTGTGCATTTCACAATGGAGTCTCCTGTGACCAAAATATTGGGTTGTGGAGGTTTTGCTTTATGGGCTTGGTACTTGAGACACAGTGAGATGTGGTTTTATGTGCTGTGATGAGAATTGCCTTCTTTATGTGCATGCAAAGGTTCTGAGGACTGCGCCTGAGAGGCCTTTGGGGTTTGGTTAAGTTGCATGTGAACACTTTTGCATATGTGTGTGGTCCTTTGTGGGTGTGGTGAGTGATGTGTGTGAGTCGTTTACAACCTGTTTTTGTTGCTTTTTGTGTCTGCATGTTAGTCTAGCCTCTGGTGTCATTGTGTAACTACATCTCTCACATACTGAATTTGCTTGTGTGAGAATTAAGTGATTGTCAGTATACATAAGACAATTGTTGCATTTCTTCCGGATACCCATGTCCACCAAGCTGGATGTAGAGATAACAGGAACGTACCCATCCATGGTTGCAGGTAATATAAAAGTGTATCAAGTGAAATGCTACCACAAATTTAAACCTAAGGAAAGGTAATAAGTAATTCAAGATAACATCAGTGTACTTTAAACAGCTTATACAAGTGTGACTATTCAATAAAAGTACTTTGCTTTGTAGTGAGTCGAGGCACTCAATTGTGCAGAATTTATAGAGGTAGTAAAAACAAGGTAAGCTGATTAATAAGCCCTCCAGCCAGTACAACTACATGTAGGAATCTTTGGTGTTTCTCCAGCCTATAAATATCCAGCTAGCTAGATAATGAATTAAGATCAGGTAAATCAGTAGAACAGGCAATGATAGCTAGATAATGAATTTAGAGCAAGTAAATCAGTAGAACAGGCAATGGGGAGAAATGCACTTTTCTACAAAAATAAGCACAAGGAAAGGCAAATGATTCAAAATAGTGTAGAACGGAAGGAGAGCTTATCAACCTGAGCTTATAGTAAGGGTAGGCAGATTAAAAAGCTGATCAAGGAATGGTGGGTGGGAAAATAACCATCATGGAGTCCCCAACGGAGCTTGTAGTTTTTGCAGGCTTCGAGTCTTATCAGAAAAGACAAGGCCACCAATATGCTCTGTGTATTTAAGTATCACTCAGGAAACAGATTAACCAGTGAAAAAAAAAATCATGTGAAATGTGCAGCCTGGGTAATTTGTGTCTGTGTGCCACATGGTTAAAAACACCAGGCGAAACAGATTTCTCAAAACAGAAAACAAAATGGAAGAGGTAAAAAGTAGAGAGTTCTTACAAATGGGGAAGACTAAAACAGAGCCTTAATTATGGTATTGATAGTAATGGGCTGGCAGGAGGTATTTGTCATTTTGGGTTCCAGCTCTGGTTATGTTTGATTAATGTAGGTAAGCAGTTATGCATTAGTTATGTTATGTAGTTGACAAACTGTTAAATTAAGTTATTTTTTACCAACCTGTTTAACAGTTTGGCAGTTGCATAACTAATACACAGTTACTTAACCTGCACTAATCTAACATAATTAGAGCTGGAACCCAAAGCGAAGTAAGCACCTCCTGCCTGCTCAATAATTTTAATGCTGTAAACACAGTTCAGTTTGTTTAGTGTTCCGCATTTGGAAGAAATCTTTAAAAGTGTTTATTTTGTAAAGGCTGCAAAACGAACTTTTCTTTTTACACAAACGTGTTTGCATGCTGTGTAAAAAGAAAAGTTTGATCTGAAGTAGTTAACTTCATTTTAACTGCAACCTGTGGATATTCAGATCCATATCGGATCCAACCCGGCAAATTATTTTCTAGCATCTGCTCCAAGCTCTGAGCTCCTCCCCCTACCCATAATGCACCACCATCTCCTGCCTTCCCACCGATCACGTTTGCCGTGCCACAGTGAACATCATTGTCTCTTTGCTCTGAGCTCAGGGATAAGTAAGCTGGGATTGTTCTTCCTATTTAGTGTGTCTGTGATCGTTGGTGTATCCTACCCTCCCCCATTAGTATAACGCTTTGTTCGTCAGTTCAAAAAAAAACATTTTTTTGTCTTGTCAGTTGCTGTTAGGCCCACTTTCCCTCAGCACATGTGTGTGTGTTGTATTCTTTCTGTAGGGAGTGTAGTTCAGTTTTGGACTATGGCTGATCAGCCTAAATCAGTCTTCAAAAAATGTACAGTGTGTGGCCACAAGCTCTCACCGGCTGATGGTCACACTCTGTGCATAATTTGTTTGGGAGTGCCCCATTTATCCACCCAGTGTGCTATCTGTGCGGGTTTTAGCCCAAGAGCTCTCAGGGATCGAAAGGCCAAATTGGTCGCCAAGGGTCTTATCCCTGCTTCTATGCTGGATTCTGCTTCGGCCTCGGTCTCCAGTACTCCCACCAAATCTCCCACCCAGACAGGGACTCAAACTACCGCTTCTTCTGGTGCTGGGGCAGACGAGCAAAAAGAAAAGTTCACAAGCTCCAGGAGGTTTCTTCGCTTCTGGCTGGGAGCCAGTCACTTCCAGTTCAGAGCTCTACCCTTTGATCTCATCACTGTTCATCAAGGTAATGGCAGTTGTAGCAGCTCACCTGAGGCTTCAGGGAATTCAGGTCTTTCCTTACCTGGACAACTGGCTCTTCGCTGTGTCCACCAAGCGTCTTCTGTGTCTGGCCTGAGACTACTTTCTTCTCTTGGCAGATTGATTGGGGATTACAGTCAATGTACACAAATCCCAACTGCAACCAGTACAAGTTCTAGACTTCATCGGGGCATGGCTAGACACTTTGCAGCTAAAAGTTTTCTTAACACCAGAAAGGATCTTGCATCTCAGGTGTGTCATAGCTCTGGTAGTGAAACTCAAATTTCCAAAGGCGAGTGATGTTCTCCAGGCTCTGGGCTCCATGGCTGCCTCTATATCTATTCTGCCTTGCGCATGCCTTCATATGCGGGTTCTTCAATGGACTCTGGCAGTCCAGTGGTCTTGGCTAGACCTGCCCATGGATTTTCCAATCAGGATCAGTCACACCTGCAGGACGTCCCTCCTTTGGTGGCTAAGTTCACCGGAGGTTGCAGTGGGATGCCCCTTTGTGTCATCCCCAGTCCAAACCACAGTGACCACGGATGCCTCCCAACTCTGGTGGGGGGGGGGCACTGTTTGGGAAGGACAGTCCAAGGCATGTGGTCCCAGACAGAGACCAAGTTGCATATAAATGTTCTAGAAATGAGGGCAGTGCTTTTAGCACTGAAAACCTTTCACACTATCCTCCCTCTCGGAATGATTGCAATTCAGTCAGACAACATGTCGGTTGTCTGGTATGTCAACAAACAAGTGAGGAACCAGATCCTATCCCCTGTGTCGTGAGGCCATGAGAGTGTGGGAGTGGGCGACTTCCACTGGTTGGTTTCTGATTGGAATGCACATCCCGGGACACTCCAACATTTTAGCGGACAGATTGAGTCGGGCTATTCTGATGCCGTACGAGTAGTCTCTGAAACAATCAATAGCGGAGCAGATTTTCCTTGCATGGGGACAGCCTTGCTGCAATTTCTTTGCATCTCCTTCCAACACGAAGTGCAGCGAGTTCTTCGCTCTGATTCCCTCCCCAGGGGATGCCCCCAGAGACACACTAGTCCACGTTTGCCCCCCCTGTCTTCTGTATGCTTACCCTCCATTACCACTTATTCCAAAGTTCCTTCAGAAAGCTTGCCAACTGGGGTGCAACGTGATCCTCATTGCCCCATTCTGGCCTCGCCAAGTTTGGTTTCCCTTCCTTTGGTCTCATCTTCTAGCTCCTCTGTGGATTCTGGAATCCTGCCCAGATCTAATCTCTCATCCTTCGGGTATCTGCCTGCCCAACCTGGACAGCCTCAAGCTGACAGCTTGGTTGCTTCAGTTCCATTGATTGCCAGGATTTCCCGGTCTTTCATCCCCCTGTAAAATCTATACTAGTGGCCTCTCTTAAAGCTTCCACTAGGAAAGTTTATTGCAGTAAATGAAATTGTTTTTCCATTTGGGCCTCTCACAGGAACCTGGATCCTTTTACAGCCCCTGTTCCGGTGGTGGTAGATTTTTTGACTAGTATCTTTCAGCAAGGTGCTAGCTTCTCCACAGTGAAAGTACAGTTGGCAGCCATTTCTAATTTTCATGTTTGGGAAGATAACATCGCCTTAGCTTCTTCTAGGCTGTGTAAGGCCTTTCTTAAAGGCACTTTTCTTGTGTCCTCCTGTCAAAGATTCAGTGCCTCCTTGGGACCTTACCTTCGTCCTCCAGGCATTGGTGGCTCCCCCCTTTGAACCTGCAGCTTCAGTGATCTAAAATTTTTCTCTTGGAAGACCGCCTTTCTAGGGGCCATTACATCAGCCAGGAGGGTTTCCTGAGCTTCAGGCTTTGTCAGCTGTGCCTCCTTATTTGGTCTTCCATAAGGCTAGAGTATCTCTCCGTACAAATGTTTCATTCTTACCCAAAACGGCATCTGTATCAAACATAAACCAGTCTTAATCTACCCGATTTCTTTCCCAATTTCCAAAACAAGGGTGAATATAAACTTCACTTGTTAAATGTTCATAGACAACTTTGTTTCTATCTTCATAGAACAAAGTCATTCCGCAAGTCCAACCAATTGT
This sequence comes from Protopterus annectens, assembly GCF_019279795.1. Lineage (NCBI taxonomy): Eukaryota > Metazoa > Chordata > Ceratodontiformes > Protopteridae > Protopterus > Protopterus annectens. Next base: position 1,822,057,130 of record NC_056726.1, on the reverse strand, counting down.
TCGTTTCCTTTTCCAAACCTTTTTTGGGAAAGGCTATTTCCAAGGTTTCCTTAGCTAGATGGATCACTCTTTGGATTTCGTATGTTTACAAAGCAAAAGGTATATCTCCTCCTGGTATAATTAAAGCTCACTTTACCAGGTCCTTGGCGACTTCTGCTGCCTTTTGATCTAGGGTTTCTTCGGATGACATTAGCGCAGCAGCAACTTGGGCAAATCCACATACCTTTATTTCTCATTATAAATTAGAACTGATTTCCAGAGGAAGAGCATCCTTTGGCTCTGCGGTGCTCAGAGAATATCCTTCCATGAGGGCCTCCCAGGATTTACGTAGCTGGGGACTCTGTCCCACAGGTTGCATATAAAATGAAGTTAACTACTTCAGATAAAGAAGTTATGTGCTCACCATAACATTCCATCTAAATAGTTATACTTCATTTTTTTGCAACCTTCCCTCTCTCTGTCCCTCTGACCTTATCATATCCATAAGTATGTTGGGTTCTTTGGGCTGAGTTGCTAATGTGTATAGTTGCAGCAAACTCAATCTGAGGGAAGGCAGGAGATGGTGCATTATGGGTAGGGGAGGAGCTCAGAGCTTGGAGCAGATGCTAGAAAATAATTTGCCGGCTTGGATCTGAATACCCACAGGTTGCAGAAAAATGAAATATAACTACTCAGATGGAACGTTATGGTGAGTACATACCTTCTTTTTTCGTACCATTAAAATATTATCTTTAATAAACCAGGTTGTGGTTACAGCTTAACTTCCAGAAGACAACCTTACCAAATAACATGTTATATACTTTCTTGAGCTCTACAGTTTTAAATAATTCACATCAGACAAGCACCTGAAAGCACAACTACATATGATTAAAACTTTCTCAATGGCACAAGAGTGATGTTTGGTCTGATTAAATGTGCAAAAGCAATGTTTGTAGCATGAAAGCTGAAGAGCCAAGAAAATAATGTGGGACAGTAGTGTGATATAAAAGAGCTTGAACAGGAAGGAATGTATAACTATTTGGGCATATATGAAGGGTCAAGGGTAAAACACAAAAAGATTAGAATAAAGCTTAGTAAGGAGTACTTTAGAAGACTAAAAACTACCTTACGTCTGTGAATAAAGTTCAAACTAAATCAACTTGCTGTTGCTATTTTAGTGTACAGCTTTAATGTGTTTGACTTTCCCCAAAAAAGCATTGGATCAGTTAGGCAAGAAACATAATTCATGCTAAACAAATGATGTACAAAAATGGTGCATGATGAGACAGTATATCCCCTGGACTGAAGAATGTACGTGTCAGCAGTCATGGGGCTGTATATATTTGCTGACATTATCAGATCCAAACAAAGTGAGGTCTCCAAACTGTGACGAAAACAAGTTTGAGATTACAGCCTTGCTCATCTTCGCAGAAGCATTTCAGAAAGGAGTGGAAAGAGTAATCAAGTGTGGAAAGAGTAATTAAACCAGAACAATAAAAATCAGGTGGCAGTAGAAAGTGATGACAGAGTATAAAGAACATGACCAGAAGAAAAAGAAAACCCATAGTTAATAATGGTAAGTACAGAGATCTCCTAAAATAGCCTTGTTGATCAAGCTCTGACACATGAATGGCTAAGGAGAGGTGAATTTAAGCCAAAAAAGAGGTTAATTATGCCAAATCAAGATGGTGGACTGTGCATACAGTGGATACAAAAAGTTTACACACCCCTGTTAAAATGTCAGGTTTTTGTGATATAAGAAAATGAGACCACAATAAATCATTTCAAAACTTTTTCCACCTTTAATGTGACCTATAAACCTGTACAATTCAATCGAAAAAACAAATCTGTTAGGGGAAAAATATAAAAAAATAAAAGTACAGTAAGCTAGTTGCATAAGTGGGCACACTCTTAAATTAATACTTTGTTGAAGCAACTTTTGATTTAATTGCAGCATTCAGTCTTCGTGGGTAGTAGTCTATCAGCATGGCACATTGACTTGGCAATATTTGCCCACTCCTCCTTGCAAAAGTGCTCCAGATCTGTCATATTGCAAGGGCGTCTCTTGAGCATAGCCCTCTTCAGGTCCCCCACAGATTGTCTATTGGATTTGGGTCTGGGCTCTGGCTGGGCCATTACAAAACAAGGAAGAGTGGGCAAATATTGCCAAGTCAAGATGTGCCATGCTGATAGACTCCTACCCAAGAAGACTGAATGCTGTAATTAAATCAAAAGGTGCTTCAACAAAGTATTAGTTCAAGGGTGTGCACACTTATGCAACCAACTTATTGTATGTTTTTTTATATATTTTTCCCCTAACAGATTTGTTTTTCAATTGAATTGTACAGGTTATAGATCAGATTAAAGGTGGGAAAAGTTTTGAAATGATTTATTGTGGTTTCATTTTTCTGTCACAAAAACCTGGCATTTTAACAGGGGTGTGTAAACGTTATATCCACTGTATGTTGGTTTACAAAAAGTGATATATGCAGACAAATCCAGATTCTGTGTACAGAACAAGGAAGTTGCACATGTTGCTGGGTAGAGTATAGATGTTCTTCATCTCACATTGCTGCAGTCCTTACATATGGGTAGTCCGCTGTCCTCGGTCGGCCCGAATACCAAAGTATTAGGCTGACGTCGGTCAAGGTGCTTAAAATTGACATCAGGATGTCAGGGTACAAAAGCGCATAACCGACGTCATTTCCTCAGTCTTTTTTGCCGCATGGTCCAATGCAGAAGCAGCGTTGCAAGTGCCGTTCGGCGTTCTGAAATTTTTCGAATTCGGAGTTTCAGACCGAATCCAAGTTGGCTAAGTACCCCGTTGGGGAATATTTTGTTTTTTTCTTGCCTCAGTGTTTTACCGGATGTCAGAAAAAGTGAATAACTGTATTTCTTGTGGGAAACAGATACCGCATAGGGATTATCATTCTTTGTGTATTCCTTGTTTGGGGCCTGAGCACGACGTTGTTGGGTGTCGCTTTTGTGCTAGGTTCAATAAACGCACTATTAAGCGAAGGTTGGATTGTGCTAGGCTGGTCTTTGGGAAGCGGTGCAATTATAATATGCCGTCGGATTCTCCAGCCCGCTTCTGCGAAGCGCAAAGACAAAGCAGTTAAACCCAGGCAAGATGAGTCGTCCGTTCGGACACCGGTTCTTTAGAGGCTTCAGTGGCACCCGTGGTTCCGGCGGGGACTTCTCTGGAGTCTCAGGGGGAGACTTTGATTTTACAGGAGGTGGTCTCTCAGGAGGCAGGTCAGGCTGAAGGGGCTTCTCAAGTTACTGTACTCCCTCCCTTCCTAGGGTGGTTAGGCCTTCTCCTTCTGTTTCCAAGGCTTCTCCCAGAGGCAGGCCAGTTTTAGCTTCTGTTGGTGTCACTCCTAGTTCAGCAGGGTCTGTGCCCAAGAAGCACATGCTTAAAATGGCAGAAGATTTGATTACTCTGATTAGAGGTTCTTTGCCCCCTCCTGATAAGAGGCCTAGGGTGGAGCCAGAGTTGGGAAGTTTTGAGCAGGCTTCGGATGTTTCAGAGTCTTCAGCTGAAGACTTGCAGGAGTACTCTCCTTATTCTGATTCTGATGCAGATGATTCCACTCCTTCTGCTTCTCCTCCAGAGGATTTTTCTTTTTCAGAGACACTTCATTCTATGAGGGAACAGTTTAAGTGGGAAGGTCAGGACTTCTCTGATTCTCGGAAAAGGCTTAGGGAATTGTTGCTGTTACCCCAGCATAGGCCCTTGGCTATACCCCCTGTTCTGGATGTTGTGGAAGATGTGTTTGCAGAGGCTTCACTTAATCCTGATTCTCTGCCTCCTGCTCCTGTTAAACCGGATAGGTATTACAGGGTGCCTGAGGCTCATAAATATCTTTATAAGAGTCCTAGGGCGGACCCAGAAACTATTAGTTAGGGACCTAAGGGTGTCAAGGCCTCTGTTGTAAAAAATCCGGTTCCTCTAGATAAAGAAGCCAGAGCTTTGGATAGATGGGGAAAAAAGGTCTATACATCTTCTACCTTAGCTATGAGGGCTTTGAATTGCCAGTTTCATATGTTGAAATATCAAAACTTTCTTCTTTCTCAATTGAAGTCTAAGGTGGATGCTCTGGCGGAAGGCATTGAGTGTAAAGAATTACAAGATTTGGTGCATGTCTCTGAACAGGTGGGTAAGCATTCATTACAGTGTGGTTTTGATGCTGTGCAGGCCTCGTCTAGGGTGGCTGCCACTGGCTCAGTTCTTCGCAGGCACGCCTGGCTGAAGGATCAGAATTTATCTGACCATGTTAAGACAAGGATTTTGGATGCTCCTTTGCAGTCTGATGTGTTGTTTGGTTCACCTGTGGAGTCATTCTTGAAGAAAATGGAAGACAAGGCTAAGTCTATGCAGGCTGTTAAAGATTTTTTGCAAGTTCAGCCTCCGAAGTTTAGTAGGAATTGGCCTGCTAAGGGGTGGACGTATCCTTCTTATGATTCTCAGTCTAGTGGTAGATCTTGTCGTGATAGGGGCAGGGCTCAGTGTTCTTTCAGGCCTAGAACAGGGAGTTCACCTGCACAATCTTCGGGTGAGGGCAGGGGCCAGTCCTTTTGTAAACAGTCCCAATGACCTACTTTTTCAGCTGCCAGATCCTTCTTGTCTGGCAGCACCTTTGGGAGGAAGGTTAGCACTCTTCAAGGAAAATTGGATGTTGATTACCCAAGACAAATGGGTATTGGATATCATACACCAGGGTTACAAGTTTTATTTCCATACCTTGCCTCCTTTCAAAGGCATGCCGGACGTTCCTCCTCAGCAAAGACTAGAGGCTCACAAACAAATTTCTCTACTACTTCAAATAGGGGCCATACAACCGGTCCCTCTGCCAGAAGTGGGCCTAGGATTTTATTCTCGCCTGTTTCTAGTACCAAAGAAAGGAAACACGTGGAGACCAGTTTTGGATTTATCTATCCTCAACACATATCTGGACATTCCCAAGTTCAAAATGTTGGCGTTACAACAGCTTTTACCTCTGCTGGGCAAAGATCACTGGATGGTGACTCTGGATCTCAAGGAGGCTTACCTTCATGTTCCTATCAGGCCCAGTTGCAGGAAGTATCTGCGTTTTCGGGCTGGGACTTCACATTATCAGTTCTCTGCATTGCCCTTTGGCTTATCTACTGCCCAGAGTGTTCACGAAGGTTCTGGCTCCAGTGGTAGCTTTCTTCAGGCTAAGAGGAATACAAATCTATCCTTATTTGGACGATTGCCTGATTCTGGCCCAAGAAAAGGACTAACTTCTTCATCATCTACAGTATGTGATGGCAGTGTTAAGATGCCTGGGGTATTCTGTGAACGAAATAAAGTCCAATCTAGTACCCTCTCAGGACATGTGCTTTCTGGGTGTGAGACTGAATACAGCATCCCAGATGGCCTTTTTGACCCTGGACAAACAAAAGAATCTTTCTCTTTACTTCCACCAATTGTCTCGTCAGTCCAGGCTGACTGCAAGGACAGTCCTTCAAGCCTTGGGGTTCATGGCATCTTGTATTCTGGTACTTCCCAATGCCAAACTGCATATGAGGAAGCTACAATGGTATCTCAAGAATGTATGGACACAGCACTGCCAAGATTTGGACACTGTCATTCAGATAATACCTTGCATTCAAAAGGAGTTTTTGTGGTGGGCTCAGGAATGTCACCTAAACAAGGGACTCTCTGTGACCCGGCCAGAGGCGAGTCAGATTTTAACGACAGATGCCTCAGACAAAGCTTGGGGAGCTCATCTAAATGGAAATTGGGTACAAGACACGTGGCCTGCTAGACTTCAACATCTACATATCAACTTGAAGGAGATGTTAGCAGTCCAATTTGCATTGATAGCTTTCAAGGATTTACTTCTTCCAGGGCAGGTGTTGATTCAAACAGACAACACAACTGTCATGTGGTACATCAACAAGCAAGGGGGAACGCATTCTTATCCTCTATGCAGGAAAGCAATGATTTTGTGGGAGACTGCTCTCAGTTTACAGCTAAATCTTCAGGCAAGGTTTCTGCCAGGAGCACAGAACTCCTTAGCAGATGTGTTGAGCAGACAAATTATGGATCCCCACGAGTGGAAATTGGATCCTCATGTATTTCAGAGATTGACAGTGTTATGGGGAACTCCAGACATAGATCTGTTCGCTTCTCCACTAAATTACCAGCTGCCAGAGTTTTGCACAAAAAGGTTTCATCCCACAGCTTGGAAAGTGGATGCTCTCTCATTCAATTGGAGCAATCTTCACGTGTATGACTTTCCACCTCTGCCTCTCCTCCCAGAGGTACTCCTGAAGGTCAGACAGGACAAGCCAAACATGATTTTAATAGCTCCAGATTGGCCTCGACAGCACTGGTACCCATTACTGAGAAGTCTAGTACGGGAGCCTCCATGGCCTTTGCCTTCGATTCCTCACCTGCTGTCTCAGGAGAACAGTCATTTACTCAATGTCAAACTTCATTCTCTACATCTGACAGCCTGGCATATTCTGTTTTAAACCCTGGAGGGTCTCAGCTTCCACAACAAGTTTTGAATGTTATTTTGGAGGCCAGAAGGCCTAGTACAAGGAACGTTTACGCAGATAAATGGAGGAGATTTTTATTTTGGAGTACAGCAAAGGACTTTGATGTTTCTAAACCTAATTTAAGTGTTGCGCTTCAATACCTTACTGAGTTATTGGACAAAGGTTTGTCCTTCTCCTTTATAAAGGTTCATGCTGCAGCAATTTCTGCTCACTAAGACTGTGACCCACCATTATTTTCTCAGCCTTTGTTTAAGCAATTCCTTAGAGGGGCAAAGAATATAAGACCCCCACGTAGAGCTCCTACTCCTGCTTGGGATCTCAATTTTGTGTTGGAGAAACTCACTCTACAACCTTTTGAGCCTGCAGCGTCTGCAGAGTTGAAATATTTATCATGGAAGACTGCTTTTTTGTTGGCCATTACCTCTGCGAGAAGGGTTTCTGAATTACAGGCCCTTATGGCAGTTGAGCCTTTCTTAATTTTCCACAAGGATAGGGTGTCTTTGCGTACTAACCCTTCTTTTATGCCTAAAGTGGTTTCTAGTGTGGCTTTAAACCAAACTATTCATTTGCCTACTTTTTATGCAAACCCCCAAAATAAAGGGAAAGGATTTTGCACACTTTGGATATACACAGACAGTTGCGATATTATTTGAGCAGAACTAAAGGGTTCAGGCAGTCTCAGCAGTTTTGTTTCTTTTGCTTTGGGTTCTCAGGGCAAACCTGTTTCAAAACAAACTATTTCTAAGTGGATTGGTTTTTGTATTGCTTTCTGTTATTCCCATCATGGTAAGGAGATTCCAGCTGGGATTAGGCCTCATTCCACTAGGGCTACTGCTACTTCTACAGCTTTTTTAAGGGGGGTGGCTACTAAAGATATTTTGGAAGCAGCTACTTGGAGTTCAGTGCATACTTTCTCTAAGCATTACCACCTTCCACTTTACTCTAAATCTAGGGCTGGATTTGCCACTGCTATTTTACAGGGCATTTTGGCAGCTCCTAATGCTTTATAGTTTTGCCATCCTCCCTTACCTCTGCTTTGGGATTCTACCCATATGTAAGGACTGCAGCAATGTGAGATGAAGAACATAGTACAGTTTTGTACCTACCATAAATGTAGATGTTTGAAGATCCACATTGCTGCAGTCCAATTACCTCCCTCCTTCCCCTCTGTTGTTGAAGGTGGTGGTGTGGTTTGTGTTGTACATATTGTAAATATGGTTAGTGCACGGGTGGTTGGTTAGTTTTGCTGGTTTTTGGCTTTGGCCTTTTTTGTTAGGGCCTTCTGACATCTGGGGCAAGAAAAGACTGAGGAAATGACGTCGGTCATGCGCTTTTGTACCCTGACGTCCTGATGTCAGTTTTAAGCGCCTTGACCGACGTCAGCCTAATACTTCGGTATTCGGGCCGACCGAGGACAGCGGACTACCCATATGTAAGGACTGCAGCAATGTGGATCTTCGAACATCTACATTTATGGTAGGTACAAAACTGTACTTTATGACTAAGGGTCTGTATACTGAAAGGGACAATGTAACAAGACTGTTGCATTTTTGTAAACACTATACCATACAGGTAGTTGAGAAGCACTGGAAACTTCAACCAAAAATAATTATATTGAAAATGAAGTTATGATCACATGGGATAATCCATTATCAGCTGTTAAAGTAAAAAACAAAACTATAATAGTCAAAGATAAAAGGACAGAAGTGCCATTAATCGCTGAAATATGTACACCTAGCCATTGTAATGTCATGTATACTGAATGAAAGAAAGAAAATCATAAAATACCAGGATATGTGAACAGAAAGTTGAGCATTTTGGGATAGAGAAACCCAGTAATTCTAATTAGTAGTAGGAGCAACAGGCTGATAAAATTTTCAAGCACAATTAAATATGTTACCAAGACATGTAGCTCCATATGAACTACAGAAGGAGGCAATGCTGGGTATATTGCAGGTCCTGAGAAGACCATTCCTGGCAAACATCAAAGACTGAAGCAATACTAATTTTGTAAATTGAATTAATACCCTGAGTGATGACTGGAGCCTGTTCCTGTCATGGTATTAGAAACCTAAAGCATTTGCAGAAATTAAAAATGAAAAGCTAGAAGAATTGAGACAGTTGTAATTGTATGTTTGTGCTGTATATAAAGGGTCATCAGGGTCCCCCATATAGACCCCTTTTGATGGGTATGAAATTTTTCTCTTCTCCAATTTTTTATTTCTTGTACGTTCCCTTCTATAACATGCCATAATGTCATACTCTGCCTAGCCCCCTAAGCTTGTCACTTTGTTCCCCAATATTTTCTGCTTCTTGCACAAGTTAAATTTCACTCCTAACTTGCATCATAGAGAATATTTTGCATTTTATGCCTAGTGTTTTGAGGCCAAAATGTTAATGGGATCACCAGATAATAAGCAAGACCCTTGCCAGTATTACCTTTACTACCTGGGATAAGAGGATAGTGTGAAGCATTTACATAAGTGCCAACTATTTAGAGTAGCAAGATGGTGGCGATTGTTACAAATGTTTTCAGTGAAATGGTCCCACCTAGCCCAGGGTCTTTGGAGCAACATCAGAAGGATAGAGGTTTGGAGGCCAGTACATCTCATTAGTGACCTCTTGTCAACTGTCTAAATCTTGTTAGTTCTAAGGTCTTTTATCCCTGAGTCACCCAGATAGAATAGAGACTACCGGATTTTTCTGCACCAAAACTTAATGTATAGGCCGTCAGCATTAGGCAAGCATGTAAGGACCATAAAAACCTGGCCACACAGTACAGGACTACATATCCATAGGAAATAAGAACTGATGCCAGCACCAGACCTGCTATAGGAGGTGAAGATGATGGATAGTTGGTCTTTTTTGGGATTGGAGGGTTCTGTGTACCTTTGCACATGTCATTTGATTCAGTGCCTCATTGCAAAATTCAGAATTGGAAGACCAAAACTTAACCCAGTTGTCCTTTGGTGGCTAAGAAGGATATAGCTTTAGTTGCCCAGGTCCCTAGTAGCCCTTTCAGTTTTTTTTTTTTCACAAGTATTTAGTCACTTGGAGATTCTCTTACTGAGTGGTTTCAGAACTGTATTTGAAGCAATCCACTCGTGTCCTTTTTTACTTCAGAGGAACAGGATCCAGTGGACAGAGATTATTTTATCTCCGATACATAACTGCAGCTTGATTTGTTTTCTCCAAAACAGGGTACTTGAGTTCATGGATGCAGAGGAATTGACCCATCTCCTTTGTGCAAGTCAGATCATTGTTGTCAGCTAGTAACTTAGAAATGGTTTGCCTAATTAGAGCTGTATTGTATTTGCATTGCTTATTAAAATCTGTTTTTAAAGGTCACTTGATAAGGGACTTGGCTGATGTTCTTCATCTCACATTGCTGCAGTCCTTACTTATGGGTAGTCCGCTGTCCTCGGTCGGCCCGAATACCAAAGTATTAGGCTGACGTCGGTCATGGGCGCTCAGATCTGACATCAGAGCGTCAGGGTATAAAAGCGCATGACCGACGTCATATCCTCAGTCTTTTTTGCCGCATGGTCCGATGCAGAAGCAGCGTTGCAAGTGCCGTTCGGCGTTCTGAAATTTTCGAACTCCGAGTTTCAGACCGAATCCAAGTTGGGCTAAGTACCCCGTTGGGGAATATTTTTGTTTTTTCTTGCCTCAGTTAATTACCGGATGTCAGAAAAAGTGAATAATTGTATTTCTTGTGGGAAACAGATACGCATAGGGATTATCACTCTCTTTGCATTCCTTGTTTGGGACCGGACCACGACGTAGTCGGGTGTCGGTTTTGTGCTAGGTTTAATAAGCGCACTATAAAAAGTAGGTTAGATTGTGCTAGGTTAGTCTTTGGTAAGCGGTGTAATTATAATATGCCGTCGGATCCTCCGACGTCCGCTTCCACGAAGAAGCGCAAAGACAAATCCTTGAAACCTAGACAGGTTGATTCGTCCGTTTCGGACGCCGGTCCTGCAGAAGCTACAGTAGAGCAGGTGGATCTGGCTGAAGTTTCTGTTGAGTCTCAGGGGGAAACTTTGATTTTGCAGGATGTGGCCTCCTAGGAGTCAGGTCAGGCTGAAGGGGCCTCTCAAGTTACTGTTCTCCCTTCTATGCCTAAGGTGGTTAGGCCTTCTGCTTCTATTTCTAGGGCTTCTTCTAAGGGCAGGTCTGTTTTGCCTTCCTCTGGTGTCCCTTCAGGTACTTCAGGGTCTGTGCCTAAAAAGCACATGCTTAAAATGGCAGAAGATTTGATTACTTTAATTAGAGGTTCTATGCCCCCTCCTGATAAGAGGCCTAGGGTGGAGCCAGAGTTGGAAAGTTTGGATCAGGCCTCAGATGACTCAGAGTCTTCTGCTGAAGATATTCTAGATTTTCATCCTTATTCGGATTCTGATGCGGAGGATTCCACTCCTTCTGCTTCTCCTCCAGAGGATTTTTCATTTTCAGAAACTCTGCATTCCATGAGGGAGCATTTTAAGTGGGAAGGACAGGATTTCTCTGATTCACGGAAGAGGCTTAGGGAATTCCTGTTTTTACCACAGCATAGACCCTTGGCTATACCTCCTGTTTTGGATGTTGTTCAAGATGTTTTCTCGGAGGCTTCCCTTAATCCAGATTCCTTGCCTCCTGCGCCAGTTAAACCGGACAGATATTACAGGGTGCCTGAGGCTCATAAATATCTGTATAAGAGTCCTAGGGTGGACCCAGAAACTATTAGTCAGGGGCCTAAGGGTGTTAGAGCCTCTGTTGTAAAGAATCCGGTTCCTCTAGATAAGGAAGCTAGAGCTTTGGATAGTTGGGGTAAGAAGGTGTATACCTCTTCTACTTTAGCAATGAGGGCTTTAAATTGCCAGTTTCATATGTTGAAGTATCAGAATTTCCTCCTTTCTCAGCTAAAATCTAAAGTGGATGCTTTGGCAGAGGGCATAGAGTGTAAAGAATTGCAGGATTTAGTACATGTCTCTGAACAGGTGGGTAAGCATTCTTTGCAATGTGGTTTTGATGCTGTACAGGCCTCTTCTAGGGTGGCTGCCACTGGTTCAGTTCTTCGTAGGCACGCCTGGCTTAAGGATCAGAATTTGTCCGAGCATGTTAAAACTAGAATTCTGGATGCCCCTTTACAGTCTGAAGTTTTGTTTGGTCCCCCTGTGGAGTCGGTTTTGAAGAAAATGGAAGACAAGGCTAAGTCTATGCAGACTGTTAAAGATTTTTTGCAGGTGCAACCTCCAAAGTTTAGTAGGAATTGGCCTTCTAAGGGGTGGACCTACCCTTCTTCTGATTCTCAATCTAGGGGTAGATCTAGACGTGGCAGGGGCAGAGCTCACAGTACATTCAGGCCTAGAACTTGGAGTTCGCCTGCACAATCTGCAGGTGAGGGCAGGGGCCAGTCCTTTCGTAAACAGGCCCAATGACCTGCATTTTCAGCTGCCAGATTCTTCTTGCCTGGCAGCTCCTTTGGGAGGAAAGTTAGCACTCTTCAAGCAAAACTGGCTTTTAGTCACCCAGGACAAATGGGTATTGGACATTATAAACCGAGGCTACAAATTTTATTTCCATACATTGCCTCCTTTCAAAGGCATGCCAGACGTTCCTCCTCGGCAAAGGATAGAGGCTCACAAGCAGATTTCTTTGCTTCTTCAAATAGGAGCTATACAGCCAGTTCCTCTGTCAGAAGTGGGACTAGGATTTTATTCTCGCCTGTTTCTAGTACCAAAGAAAGGGAACACGTGGAGACCAATTTTGGATTTATCTATCCTCAACACTTATCTGGACATTCCAAAGTTCAAAATGCTGACGTTACAACAGCTTTTACCTCTGTTGGGAAAAGATCACTGGATGGTAACTCTGGATCTCAAAGAGGCTTATCTTCATGTTCCTATCAGGCCCAGTTGCAGGAGGTACCTGCGTTTTCGGGCTGGAAATTTACATTATCAGTTCTCTGCATTGCCCTTTGGCTTATCTACTGCGCCCAGAGTGTTCACAAAGGTTCTGGCTCCAGCGATTGCCTTTTTCAGGTTGAGAGGAATACAGATTTATCCTTATTTGGACGATTGCCTGATTATTGCACAACACAAAGACGAACTTCTTCATCATCTTCAGTATGTGATGGTAGTGTTAAGATGCCTAGGGTATTCTGTGAACGAAACAAAGTCCAGTCTAGTACCCTCTCAGGACATGTGCTTTCTGGGTGTGAGACTGAATACAGCTTCCCAGATGGCCTTTTTGACCCCGGACAAACAAAGAAGCCTTTCTCTTTATTTCCATCAAATGTCTCTACAGTCCAGGCTGACTGCAAGGACAGTCCTTCAAGCCTTGGGGTTCATGGCATCTTGTATTCTGGTGCTTCCCAATGCCAAACTGCATATGAGGAAGCTTCAATGGTATCTCAAAAATGTATGGACACAACACTGCCAAGATCTAGACACTGTCATTCCGATAATACCTTGCATTCAGAAAGAATTTTTGTGGTGGGCTCAGGAATGTCACCTAAACAAGGGACTCTCTGTGACCCGACCAGAGGCGAGTCAGATACTAACGACAGATGCCTCGGACAAGGCTTGGGAGCACACCTCAATGGAAAATGGGTGCAAGACATGTGGCCTGTCAGACTTCAACATTTGCATATCAACTTGAAGGAGATGTTAGCAGTTCAATTTGCATTGATGGCTTTCAGGGATTTACTTCACCCAGGACAGGTGTTGATTCAAACAGACAACACTACTGTCATGTGGTACATCAACAAGCAAGGGGGAACCCATTTGTACCCTCTTTGCAGGCAAGCGATGATTTTGTGGGAGACTGCTCTCAGTTTACACCTCAATCTTCAGGCAAGGTTTCTACCAGGAGCACAGAACTCCTTAGCAGATGTGTTGAGCAGACAAATTGTGGATCCTCACGAGTGGAAACTGGATCCTCATGTGTTTCAAAAGTTGACAGTGTTATGGGGGACTCCAGACATAGATCTGTTCACTTCTCCACTAAATTTCCAGTTGCCAAAGTTTTGCACAAAAATGTTTCATCCCACAGCTTGGAAGGTGGACGCTCTATCATTCAGTTGGAGCAATCTTCATGTCTATGCCTTTCCACCTCTGCCTGTCATTCCCAAGGTACACCTGAAGGCCAGAATAGACAAGCCATCCATGATTCTGATAGCGCCGGATTGGCCTCGACAGCACTGGTACCCACTACTGAGGAGTTTAGTATGGGAGCCTCCATGGCCTCTGCCTTTGATTCCGCATCTTTTGTCTCAGGAGGGCAATCACTTCCTCAATGTCAAGATTCAGTCTCTACATCTCACAGCCTGGCATATTCTGTTTTAGACCCTGGAGGGTCTCAGCTTCCACAACAAGTTTTGAATGTTATTTTAGAGGCCAGAAGGCCTAGTACAAGGAAAGTGTACAGATAAATGGAGGAGATTTTTTCTTTGGAGCAAAGCGAAGGACTTTGATGTTTCCAAGCCTGATTTAAGTGCTTCTCTTCAATATCTTACTGAGTTATTGGACAAGGGTTTGTCTTTCTCCTCGATAAAGGTTCATGCTGCAGCCATTTCGGCTCACTATGACTGTGACCCTCCTTTATTTTCCCATCCTTTGTTTAAGCAATTTCTTAGAGGGGCAAAGAACATAAGACCCCCACGTAGAGCTCCTACTCCTGCTTGGGATCTCAATTTTGTGTTGGAAAAACTTACTCTACAACCTTTTGAACCTGCAGCTACTGCCGAGTTAAAGTATTTATCATGGAAGACTGCTTTTTTGTTGGCCATTACCTCTGCAAGAAGGGTTTCTGAATTACAGGCCCTTATGGCAGTGGAACCTTTCCTGATTTTTCATAAGGATAGGGTATCTTTGCGTACTAATCCTTCCTTTATGCCTAAAGTGGTTTCTAGTGTGGCCTTGAACCAAACTATTCATTTGCCTACTTTTTATGCAAACCCCCAAAATAAAGGGGAGAAGATTTTGCATACCTTGGATATTCACAGACAGTTATGTTATTATTTGAGCAGAACCAAGGGGTTCAGGCAGTCTCAGCAGTTTGTTTCTTTTGCTTTGGGTTCTCAGGGGAAACCTGTTTCAAAACAAACTATTTCTAAATGGATTGGGTTTTGTATTTCTTTCTGTTATTCCCATCATGGTAAGGAGGTTCCAGCTGGAATCAGACCTCATTCCACTAGAGCTACTGCCACTTCTACTGCCTTTCTAAGGGGGGTAGCTACAAAAGATATTTTGGAAGCAGCCACTTGGGAGTTCAGTACATACTTTTTCCAAGCATTACCACCTTCCTCTTTTTTCTAAGTCTAGGGCTGGATTTGCCTCTGCAATATTACAGGGCATTTTAGCAGCCCCTAATGCTTTATGATTTTGTCATCCTCCCTTTACCTCTGCTTTGGGATTCTACCCATAAGTAAGGACTGCAGCAATGTGAGATGAAGAACATAGTACAGTTTTGTACCTACCATAAATGTAGATGTTCGAAGATCCACATTGCTGCAGTCAATTACCCTCCCTCCTTCCCCTCTGTAGTTTGGCATGGTAATATGGTCTGGGTGATGGTTGTTGTTGGGCATGTTTTTGGGAGGCATCCTGTTTTTTGGGCTGTGGCCTTTCTTTTTAGGGCCTTCTGACATCTGGGGCAAGAAAAGACTGAGGATATGACGTCGGTCATGCGCTTTTATACCCTGACGCTCTGATGTCAGATCTGAGCGCCCATGACCGACGTCAGCCTAATACTTTGGTATTCGGGCCGACCGAGGACAGCGGACTACCCATAAGTAAGGACTGCAGCAATGTGGATCTTCGAACATCTACATTTATGGTAGGTACAAAACTGTACTTTTTATTGTTTAAGAAATGCCTCCATTGCAGATGTCAGTTCCGTGGCCACTTGGTTGTAATGTCATTTGATTGATTCCAGGAGTTGGGCTTCCATTCGTAACTTGATTTGTTAGGTCTCAGCCTTCTAATACCCAATTTACTGTGATACTGACTTTAAAAATAATAACTTTGAGTTCTTCACAACGGTCATCACCACAGAAGGCTGCTCACGTCATAATGTATTCAGTGTCTCAGTTGATCTGCAAAGACTACTTTACCAAGTGCTTGCCTCTTGCATCATTTTCCTGCCTCTTAACAGCATATTTCTTTTACTGCAGACATATTTCAATTTAAATTGTATTGTCACACCTGTATTGCTTACCTTTAGCATAATTGTATGTAGTTAGTAGTGTTGATTGTTTTTTGCCCTTTCAGAAAATGTTTTGAGTGGTTGTCCATTAAAAATATATGTAGTAAAATTTGTTTTGCCCAAGCTGGCTGGTGCCAGTGAAAATTAATGGTGATCTGGAACCTCATTGACATCAACTCAGGGAAAATATGAGATTTGTCCATAGACTTTAATGGGAGCATGCTGCTCATGCTCAGAGACACCCGTTAAAGTCTAGGGACCTATCCCTAAGGTGATATCATGAAATTTATCTGGACCATGGTTTCATTAAAAAGTTTGCAAAGCTTTTTATGAAAAAACAGCCCAAATAAATAAGGCTCAGCTGGGCAAGAATCATTGAGGTACTTGACTCACCAGATGACCTAGCACACTTTAAGCTAGGAAAGCTTGTAGTGTGTGTTTGTTTTCCGTGTTATCATATTGATGTCCTTCTATTCACATGTTGCAGTATTCATAACAGTAGGGAGTTGCTGCCAGCACCGCCACCTTCTGGCCAGTATACCGAAGTCTTTGTTTCTGGAGGGTATATGTGACATCCCTTGTCAAGGCCATAAACTGACATAGGGTATAAAGGTGACGTCTGCACACACCCTCCTCAGAATTTTCTTGCCGCAGTGAACACCGGACTCCTATTCGCCAGTTCCAGAAGCAGATTGCGTTTCAGACAGCCATTAAAATTTCCACATCAGACTACCATTTCATCCTACCGATACAGATAAGTGCCCTGTTGTTTTTTTTCATTGCCTTTGATTATTGTTATGTCAGCTAGAAAGGGTAAGTGTGCTTGTGGGAGACAAATTTCTCACAAGGACGCACAGGAGAAGTGCATTTTTTTGCTTAGGCGAGGTCCGCAACCATACGTCCTGCCCCATTTGCAAATCTTTTATTCCTAAAACCCTTCACAGCCATCTTGCTGCACTAAAATTGTGTTTAGCAAATTGGAGAGACTGATGTCTTGCACTTGGTATGAAAGGGGGAGTAGGCCCGTCTGAAGAGCTGCCAAGAAAGAAGCCCAAAAAAGTTAGGCCAGAATCCCTTGCTGCACTTCAGGCATCCGAGAAGGTTCTTGAGGCTGATGAAAGCTCGGCATCTTCCCAGACATGTTTCCAAGCCAGGCTTGGGAACCACTATGGAAGCTGGGGTGGTGGAAACCTTTAGTATGTCCACTGAGGCTACTCTGCCATCAGATCCGGATGGTGGAGGGGAACCACGACTCAGTCTATCGGAGGGCCTAGCTCCTTCTCTCCCACCCAGACAGACGTCCGCTCCGATTCTCTCTCCACCGACTGCTCCTTTAAAGAAAAAACAAAAGTTAAACACACTAAAACCCAACCAGTTCCTGGATGGAAAGTTTTCTCTCAGCCTTTTTAAGGCTTTTCAAGCCCTACTGACAGACCAGGCCACCCCCACTACTCCGACCTACTTTACAGGTTTCAGAGGAAGAGTACGTCTCTTCAGAGGAATCCTTTTCATATGAATACCAAATAGTCCCCAAAAGATTTCATCACCCCTGAGGAGGTGAATCTCCAGGGGAAGAAATTACCTTTGGAGACGCGCACTCTCTCATGAGGGAGCATTTCAAATGGCAAGCATCTGAAGTTTCTGATAGCAAGAAAAAATACTTCGATCTTTTGCAAATGGAGCAACCCTCTCCAACAGTGGCTCCTTTGCTACCTGCCTTTCAGGATGCCTTCCTGGCTGCTTTACAGTCCCCTGACTGTCAACCACCAGCTGCTAAGTGCCCAGACCGTTTTTACAAGATCCCTCAGGATACCCCATACCTCTTTAGGAACCCACCAGCAGACCCAGCAGTTATTGCTGTCTCTTCTAAGCCATCCAGGCAATTACATTTGCCTGCTCTGTATCCCACAGACAAAGACAGCAAATTCATGGACAGACTAGGGAAGAAAGTTTATACCTCCTCTACTCTGGCTGTTAGAGCTCTCATCTACCAAACACGTATGGTTAAATATGTCTTGGATACCATTTCCAAGGCCTCCACATTACTATCTGAGGCATCAGACTCTCCTGTTAAAACTCAAATTAACAGCCTTCATTCCACTGCATCTCAAGTAACTAGGTACTCAGTAAAATGCAGTTATGACTCTGTGGAAGCCTCATCTAAATCTGCTCCATCTGGATCAGTCTTGTGGCTATACTTCTGGGTGAGACTGCAACCCCTGCCCATGGATGTGCAAACAAAATTGCTGGATGCACCCCTGGATAGTAAGGCCCTATTTGGCCGAGCTTCAGCAGAATTCTTTGTCTCCAAGAAAAGGATAAGGAACTTCAGAATCTCCTATACCCAGTTATCACAAGAATTATCCACAGAAACCTTCCTTTGTTAGAAGGCAGCACACACTGCTTCACAGTCTAAAGGTCGTAGACAAACCAGGAAAAGCTCTACTCCTAATTTTCCAACAAGTTCTTCCACTGCCCCCTTTCAAGACCAGTCTGATCAGTCCAGACGGCCTCCTCTGTGACTACCCTCCCTTGCACCAAAACATCTCACTCTCCCTCTGTCTCACCCTCTCCCTTCCCTCCTGGCGGATTATTATATCAGAACAGTGGGTTCTCTCCATCATTCAGTCAGGCTACTTCATGACTTGGTGGATGATATCACCCGTCAGGGACATCCCTCAACCACCTGCAAACCAAACCCACCTTTTCCCTCCTATCATTCAGCAGCCTCTAGTTCAAGGTACCATAGAACAGGTACCACACCAGCAAAGAAACAAGGGTTTTTACTCCAGAATGTTTGTGGTACCAAGGAAGGACAGCCCTTGGAGGCCAGTCCTAGACTTATCCTGTCTAAATATATTTCTCATTTCCCAGTTTCAAAATGATTACCTTACCCCTCCTCTTACCACTAATTACAACTCAGACTTTCATGGTAGCCCTGGACTTAAAGGATGCCTGCCTATACATCCAAATACACCCAGACTACAGGAAATACCTCAGATTTGCAATAGGATCCTGTCATTTGCAATTCTCAGCCTTGCCCTTTGGACTCTCTACTGCCCCCTCCTCCTGAGCATTCACAAAAAGCCTGGCCCCCGTCATTGCCCACCGCAGAGCTCAGGGTATTCAAAAATACCCATACCTGGATTACCTGCTCATTCTTCAAGACCACCAAACCCTCCTGTTACAGCTACAACAGGTAATCTCCACCCTATCTCTGTTAGGGTTCCCCATAAGCCACAAAAAAAATCACCTGATCCCCTCTCAAGACCTGGTTTTCCTGGATTGCAGGATCAGAACAGACATAATGAAAGCCTTCATTCCAGATCAAAGAATCCTAGACCTTTGTCTATATTTTCAAAGAATCCTCTCCCACTCTTCCTTGCCAGCTTGAGAGATTTTAAGAATTCTAGGACACATGGCATCACTCATACCCATGCTGCCTCTGGCAAAACTCCATATAAAGAAAAATCCAGTGGGTCCTGAAAAACCTATGGAGTCCATAGTCCCAGCCCCTGTACACCCCCTCCCCTTACTTCAGTGCCTGAAGAAGGAACTCCAGTGGGGGATGTCAGCTCTTCAACTCAACCAAGGAATCCACCTTCAGATCCCAGCCCCCCCCCCACAACAGGTCTCCACAGATGCCTCCGACTTGGGATGGGGGGGGGGGGCAGTGATGCTTACAGGCCAAAAACAACTCTCAGTGCAGGGCACATGGTCCAACTCAAGACTAAAGGACCAGATCAACATTGAAAAAATTAGGGCCTTACACTTGGACCTGCTAAACTTCAAATCAGTCCTTCTCCCAGGAACTCTGAAAGTAATCACAGACAGTGACTGTCCTGTGGTACATCAGCAAGCAGAAGGGAACAAAGTCCTACCCTCTGTGCAGCCTAGCAATCCAGATCTGGAACCCAGCAGTATCTCTCCACAGTCACCTGCTAGCTGTCTATATCCCTTCCACAGGGAATGTCACGACAGACTACCTGAGCAGAACTTTAGCTCCAATTCACGAATGGATGCTTTTCAGGGAAGTATTTCTAGACATAATCCACAGGTGGGGTATTCCACAAGCAGACCTTTTTGCCTCTACCCAGAACAGACAGATGCCCAAATTCTGGACAAGGAATCTACATCCACAAGTGTGGAAAGTGGACGCCTTCTTCTCTTGGGGGGAGTGTGTTTTTGTATGGCTTCC
This sequence comes from Protopterus annectens, assembly GCF_019279795.1. Classification (NCBI taxonomy): domain Eukaryota; kingdom Metazoa; phylum Chordata; order Ceratodontiformes; family Protopteridae; genus Protopterus; species Protopterus annectens. Next base: position 1,822,037,233 of record NC_056726.1, on the reverse strand, counting down.
CCCCACTCACACTAATTCAGAAAGTTCTTCTGAAAATACAGAGGGACAACCCATAAATCTTACTGGTGTCCCCCTTTTGGCCAAGACAGCATTGGTTTCCCCTCTTACACTTACTAGCCAAGGGCAATGACCACAGGTTACCCCACCAAGTAGACCTACTCACACTGGACAGGGGATCCTTACTACACCCTCAGGTAGACAATCTGAACTTAACCTTATGGGGTGATAGGGTTTTGATCCCTACAGACAACCTATACTCAGAGGATGTACTCAATGTTTTGCAAGAGGCCAGAAAACCTAGTACTAAGAGAAACTATGTATCCAAATGGAACAGATTCTCCTACTGGTGTCAACGGAAAAATCAGGACCCTCTAACTACCTCTTTACCTATGGTCCTTTCCTGTTTGTGTGAGCTACTGCACTCAGGATGAACATATTCCTCCTTCAAAATGCATTTATCTGCTATCTCTGCCTATCTGCCAATCTCCACTCCTCTGGCTTCCAGACTGGAGATCAAACTTTTCCTCAAGGGAGTGTTCTTCAGGAAACCTATCCCTCCCCCTTGGGTCTGAACTTTGTACTAGAAAAACTTACATTGCCATCCTTTGAACCAGTTAATTCAGTATCCCTATAGCTGTACACACTGAAAACAGTGGCCCTTACATCCACCAGGAGGGTATCGGAGATCCAAGCCCTTATGGTTACCTCTCCTTACCTTATTTTCCACAAGGATAGAGTTGCCCTTAGGACCAACCCTTCTTTCATGCCGAAGGTGGTTAATGAACTTTCACTAAACGAGATCATCAGTCTACCAGTTTTTTACTCTCAACCACAGAATTCCTCAGAAAGGAGACTCCATTCCTTGGATGTCCACAGACAATTGAGGTACTACATAGACAAAACCAAACCTATCAGAAAATCAGATCAACTTTTCATCTCCTTCTATCCCAGAGCCCTAGGGAAGGCAGTCTCCAAGCAAACCATTTCCTCATGGATATCTAAATCCATTACCCTATGCTGCTACTTCCATGGAAAATCCCTACATGGGCAGGTCAAACCTCACTCTACCAGGGCAGCTACTTCCTCAGCTGCCTTTTTCAAAGGAATTGACTATGCTTCCATCCCGGAAGCTGCCACTTGGACTTCTGTCCATACCTTCACCAGACATTACAAACTGGGCCTAGCCTCTAGAGCTAGGGCAGGGTTTGCCAGGTCTGCCCTCCAAGAAGGGCTCATTAACCAGGGAACCCAATCCTCCACCCAAAACCATGCCTAAAAGCTCTGGTACTTTCCCTACTGTTATGAATGCTGCAACGTGGATAGAAAGACACAGAATAGTTGTGTAAGAACTTACCATAACCTTAGATGTCCTTCTCTTCCATGTTGCAGTATTTAGTCCCCCCCCCACCTGCCCCACTATTTTTAACTTCTTGCTTGCCATTCTGACTTGGGGGGACATTACTTCATACCCCCAATGTCTCCAGTACACACAAACCACCTACTTCCCTGGCTGTAGCCTGCATGTAATTCCAAGGGTCCCCTTGGGACTCTACTACCCACATGAGTACTGCTGTATGCGGCAGTTCATTCTGAGGAGGGTGCATACAGATGTCACCTTTATACCCTATGTCACTTTATGGCCCTGACAAGGGACATCACACGTACCGTCCAGAAACAAACTTTGGTATACTGGCCAGAAGGTGGCGCTGCTGGCAGCAACTCCCTACTGTTATGAATACTGCAACATAGAAGAGAAGGACTTCTAAGGTTATGGAAAGTTCTTACACAACTATTCTTTTTTCCTTATTAGATTGGGGGAGAAATGGATTGATTAGTGAAAAGGCTGAATGAGCCCTTCTAGTTTTACACGCAAGTTAAAGGCGCAACCAGTGGGGAAAAGAAAGAAAATTCAGAATTATGGAAATCTTAGGATGTTAGAAAATATTCCCAACAGTTACCCAGTACAGAAGGCCTGACAGCTCATCTAATATGGTTATGAACATTTTTATGTCATTGCTTTTCTTGTTTTGTCTAGTATAGAACAGTTTATCATCTTAATTTTGTTGATCATCTTCTGCACAGAGTGACTTGTGTCAGTGGTTGGTTGCTGAAAATTAAAAAAGCTTGTGAACAGCACATAGCCTTTAAATTTATACTAAATAAGGATTGTATCTAATGTGTAACGAGGAGGATGATCTTCATGTTTCACTGTTGCAGTCATTACATTTGGGTTATCTGCTTCCAGGTAGCCCTCAGTCGGCCTGATTAACAAAGTCTTGGGTCCTGCGTCGGTCGCTGTCCCTTCTTCCATGACGTCAGGGGTATAAAACATGCAGCCAATGCCATTACATCAGTCTTTCTTGACGTCCGGTGCCTGAAGCAGAAGCAGTTCACAAGTGCCGGTCGGCCGACTCCTGAAATTTTCGTTTTCGAGTTTCATAACCGAAGTCTTCAACAAAAGCTAAGTACCTTGTTGGGGAAACTTTTTCTTGCTCCTTACCGATGTCAGTAAAAGTTAATAATTGCATTACTTGTGGAAAGCAAATACCTCATGAATGTTTTATTCATACTGTATTCCTTGCGTAGGCCCTGACCACAATGTACCTTGCTGTCGGTTTTGTGCTTTATTTGATCAGCGCACTATCCATCGTCGGTATATTTTCGCCTCTAAATTTTTAGGTTCTCTGTTTAATTATCCAAAAATGTCCTCTGTTAGCCATCCGACTACCGGGATTCTAAAAAAAATGCAAAGGTAAAGACAGAGACAGGCCGCCGAGATCCAAGACTGCCGACGACACTTCTAAGCCAGTCGCCAGTTCTCAGTGAGGCGCTTTCGCAGCCCCTGATACTCACAACTTCTGATTCGCAGGCCTCTACTGAGACCCATTCTGAGTCCGGTATGCCACGAGATGCTTCAACTATGGAACCCGCGGATGTCTCTACCTTGGATGGGTCCAGAGCCACTGTGCCGACACCGGCTTCTGAGAGTGTACTCAGGCCTATGGACCTGCATATTAAACCGATGCCTCCTTCTTTACTTGGGCCTAAATCTCGATCCATACCTAAAAAACTGACGCCCAGGCCTCTATGCCTAAAAAACAAATGATAATGGCTGAAGATCTAATAACTCTAATCAGGGGTAGCCAACCCAGGACTGAAGTTCATAGGTTCATACTAGGCTATCTGCCCTAGGGCATTTATAAGCCTAGCCAGAATGTGTTTGGCTTTCGCCATCCATTTTAAATTTATTTTGCTATGCCCTTTTTCTAGGTTAGTATACTGTACCTCTGTCTAACAGTGACACAGAAGTGATACCTGGGGTAAACCTACGAACTCCCATCCACTCATCAAGATTCCTCTTGAAGAGAGTCAATGAGGGACTCTGCCTAACCTGGACTGGGATTTTATTCCAGAGTGAAGGGAGCCTCTGGGTTATGAATCTGTCCCTCCAGCATGTCCTATTTATTTCAGTGCTGAAGTTCAAGTCTCTCGAGCGCGTAGCTCGACGGGATTTGGATTTTCTGAGGTGCAGCATGTCCATTAATTCCGGGTTGGACATGGCTTTATACGTCAGGCACAGATCGCCTCTGAGCAGGCGGTATGCCACTGAGTAGAGCTGGAGTTTCTTTAACCGGGCAGCATATGGCATCTGTTTGAGCCCTTTGATCCTCTTGGTGAGGTACTTTTGGGGTCTTTCCAGTTGCTGCAGGTGTCTGGTAAGGTACATCCCAAAAGGGGCATTGTACTCAATTATGGGCCTGATGAGGGATGAGTAAAGAGGCACGATGACCTCCCCTGATCTAGATGTGAATCCCTTCATGATTAGGTGGGCTATATAAAATGTTTTTCTAACCACTTTGGCCACGTGGTTGTCAAATGAGAGATTGCTATCAACTTGGGTCCCCAGGTCTCTAATTACTACTTCTGTACTTAATGGATTACCACCTATGTGGTAATTTGTGGGCACTTTGTTTTTGCCAAAGGGGATGACTATACACTTTTTGGCATTTAGCTTGAGGCCATGGCTCTGGAACCATTTGTCTGTTTCTATGAGGCCCTTTTGGAGGATGCTTGTGTCGGCTGGAGAGTCTATTATGGCACCCAGTTTGCAGTCCTCTGCAAACTTGGTCAGCCACAGTCCTTCCGTGTTGGCCTGTACCTCCGAGAAATATATACCGAACAAGAGAGGTCCCATGTCTGAGCCTTGTGGGACACCACTTGTAACTAGTTTGGAGTCTGACATGGCTCCAGCAATTCTAACCATGTGGGTTCTGCCTTGAGCCAGTTTGCAATCCATCTAGTGACATAGGGGTTTATATTTAAGCTGGTGAGCTTATCTATAATGCCCGAGTGGGGTATTGTATCGAAGGCTTTTGCGAGGTTCAGGTAGGCTGTGTGGACCACCTTCCCCTCGTCAATGGCCTTGGTGACTATTGCAAAAAAATCAACCAGGTTTAAGAGGCAGGATCTGCCCTTAAAGCCGAACTGGGTAGGATCCAGTGTCTGTAGGTCCCCAATATCTTTATTTATGAGGTCCATGATGATCCTTTCCATAGCTTTGCAGACCAAGCTAGTCAGGCTTATGGGGCGATAGTTTCCAGGATCCGTTGAGGCACCACCTTTATGGAGAGGGACCACTGTTGCTGTACGCCATTCTTTGGGCACATATCCTGTAGTAAGGCTGAGATTGAACAGTAGTTTTATGTTTGGGTTTAGCTCTTCTTGGAGTTCATGTAGGACACAGCCCGGGACACCGTCTGGTCCCATTGATGCTGTATTTTTTGCTTTGGAGAGGGTGGCTCTTACCTGAGCATCTGAGATGTCAGGGGGGCAGCACTCTGCTGGGATAGATATTTGCCCCTTTGGTGGGGGGGTGGGGAGCTTGCGCTGAACCTGTCAGCTAGCATGTTGGCAATGTCTGTGGGTTCAGTGTATTTTTTGTCATTTTGGACTAATTCTGAGCATATCTGGGAATTACCACCCAGGTTCCTAACATAACTAAAGAAAGCCTTATGATTATCCTTAGTGTCCTGTGCAAATTTTCTCTCGAAGCTGGCCTTAGACAATTTTATGAGTGCCCGTAGTTTTTTGCTAATACTGATCAGTGATGCCTTCCCTTTTTGGGATTTTGCTCCATCATTTAGTAGCTTCCTCCTTCTATTGTATAGTTTGTTTATGGCTGGGGTCCACCAGACAGGACGTCTGCCTTTGGAGGATTGGGTCTTGGTTTTATATGGGATCGCATGATCCATGCATTCCTGAAGGTGTTCATAGAATGCGTTTATAAAGGATTCTACGGTCTGGGCCGTATTTTCCACAGGCCCGGGGGCTTTGAAGGATTCCACCTCGGTTTTGAGGAGTGTGAAATTTGCTTTAGAGAAGTTTTTCACTTTGGTTTTCTGGGCAGAGGGTGGGGTCGGGATGTGAATATCCAGTGAGATTAGTTTATGGTCTGATCTTACCAGTGAGGGATACACTTCTGGTCTGGAGCATAGAGTCCCCATGTTGGTGATGATCAGGTCCAGTATGTTTTCTCCTCTTGTGGGAGTGGTAACAAGTTGTTCCATAGCATTTGAGTTTATAGATTCTAGGAACCTTTGGGCTAGGGTGTTGGAGCTAGAGTAATGCTCCCAGTCTATGTTTGGGTAGTTGAAGTCGCCCAATGTAATGGTGTTTGGAGAGACTTTCATATTTGCCAGTGTTCTCAGAAAGGCCGAGTGGGGTTCCTGGGTTTGAGAGGGTGGTCTGTAGCAGGCTATAAACTGGAAGGCAGTTTTACCCACTGTTAGTTGCACATGGATAGTCTCTGATGCTTCGTGCTTTGCCACCAACCTGGAGGTATGGGTATCTTTGATGAATATCGATACTCCCCCTCCTTTTGTGGTTCGGTCCAAGTTTTGGAGCCGAAAAGCATGGTATGAGGTATAACCTGGTAGTGCTGGGGTGCTCTCGGGAGCCCTGAACCAGGTTTCTGTTACTGCACAGATATCGATGTTCTCCATGCTAAGGAGAGTTTCGAAAAGTGCATCTTGAGGTTTAGACTTCTGGCATTGAGTAGCATTACTCTTAGTTTCTTATCCCTTGTGATACCTATGGAGGTGGGTTTGTCTTTTGAGCCTTGCCTAAAAAAGGCACTATGGGGGTAGCAAGAGCCTTTGCCAATATCCGAAAACCCAGGGGTGGCAGGTGCAAGCCGTCCCTAGCGAAGCATCGTGGCTTGTCGAGCATATCATCCCAAGCTGACAGGCATTGGATCCCCTTTGAATGACACCAGTCCTTAAGCCAATTGTTGAAATTGATCATCTTGTCTTCATATTGTGGCATCATTCTTGGTGAGGGTAAGATGCTACTCAAGGTCAGGGTCATACCGGCTTGGGCTACATGCTCAGAGAGCTCCTTTGTCTCTCTTCATGTAGTCCAGGAAGGTACGTCTCAGGTCATTCACACCAGCATGGACAATGACTGAGTCATATTTGTACTTGCCTTGGAGTGACCTGAGTGCTTCTGTTATGTGGCGGATCCTAGCGCCCGACAGGCTGCCCACCGTGACCCTCTCCTTGTTCAGCCTGGTGAGCGGGACGTCAGTGTGCCTGACGATAGTCACCTATTACAAGTGTATCAGGTGTGTTGTTTAGTCTTAAGGGCTGTGACTGTTCGGCACACTGGCTTTGTGAGATGTGTTGCACGTGTTTTGTTTTGGTGTAGCGGTTGCTTGGGTGTCTGCTTTGGAGGTCTCTGCTGCTTAGGCAGATCTTTATTTAGAGCCTCCCGAGTATGTTTTTGTGTGATTATGTGTTTGGTTTGCTGTCGTGGTAGGTCTATGTGAGACTGGAATTGTAGTGAGTGTGGTTTCCTTCTCCTCATGACTGGTTATGCCAGTACTGAGTTGAGAGGGTTAGCTTCCAGTTTGGCTATATGGTTGCATCTCTCACATGTGTTGGAATTTGTTGGGAGGAGGAGAGAGGGTTGTCTGTGTACATGAGGCAGTTGTAACATTGCCTCAAGATTCCCAGATTCCCCAGCTGGACCGGAGAGGAGATTGACAACTGACCTTTGGACGTGCTAGAATAATATTGGGAATTCCTTAATTGAAAACAAGGGCCAGTGGGGAGTGAGGGTGTAGTGCTTTTAATTTTTAGTGCTGACTTATATAATTGCTTTAGCGCGCAAGTGCCAGGTAACTTAAGTGCAATGTGTTACAGGTAACTTAAATGCAAAAACGACAAACAGTAACTTTCTTTCAAGTGAAACAAGGAAATAAGTACAATAAGCAATGCAGATATCACTAGTGATCCACAGAAGCGCTGAGAAGCCGCATATTAGGTGGAATTAGTGTTCCAGGGAAATAAGCAAATAAACAAAGCTGGATTCAGCAGGCCTGGATCTAGTCTATGCTACAGCAAACAAGGTGTACCAATTTCAGTAAGATACAGTTCAAATATTCAGGCACTATAAACATTTAACCAGAAATCCCCAGCTCAGAAGGGCAGAGTCCAGCCTCTTCTCTCACAAGAGTGCAGACCACGAACCTTCTTAATGTAAAATAACTGGCCTGAAGCCCAAGTGCCTAAACCAGAACTAATACACTTTAAGAATAACCGACACTGGGCTCTCAATCAGCAGTTCCCAACTTAGAAGGATGAAAGCTAATTGTCCTGCCACTACACTGCATGCCACAAACCTTCCTAATGTAAAACAACTGGTCTGAAGCCCAAGTGCTTAATCCAAAAGACTTAGAATGATAGCTACACTTTAATCAAGTTACTACCAAGCAGTAATAAATACAATTTAATACTTTAGAGAATGTCTGGATTAGTGCTCAAGTTACACAAACAAAGCTAGATCCAGCAGGCCCGAATCCAGTCTATGCCACAGCAAACAAGGCGCACCAACTTCAGTAAGAAGCAGTTCAGATATGCATGCACTATAAGCCTTTAACCAGAAATTCCCAGCTCAGAAGGGCAGAGTCCAGCCTCTCCTCCCACAAGAGTGCAGACCACAAACCCTCTTAATGTAAAATAACTGGCCTGAAAGCCCAAGTGCTTAAACCAGAATTAATACACTTTCAGAATAACAGACACCGAGCCCTCAATCAGCATTTCCCAACCTAGAAGGATGTAAGCTACCTGTTCTGCAACTACAGTGAAGACCACAAACCCTCTCAGTGCAAAACAACTGGTCCGAAGCCCAAGTGTTAAAACCAAAAGGCTTAGAATGAGTTACACCAAGCAGTAATAAATGCAATTGAGTACTTTTAAGATGATGCAAAAGTAAAATAAAGTAAGTAGAAACACAAGTACAGTAAAAGCAGATGAAATTTTTTTTTTTTTTCTGAACAAGTGCTGAGATCAAAGAAACAGATTTGAGTGCTGAAACTAGAAAACTGGCTAGTTATAAGGGAAAAAAAAAACTAAGCTAGAAGGCTTCCCTCCAACACAGAAGGGCTTGGGGGCTCAGAAGCCTACAAATAGTATATACCACTTAACAGGAAAGGCAGAAACAAGCTTAATTTTTTTTTTCTGTTTCCCAGATGCTCTCTTTGTACACAGTTAGGAGTGCCTGGGCTTCCCTCCAACACAGAAGGGCTTGGGGGCTCAGAAGCCTACAAATAGTATATACCACTTAACAGGAAAGGCAGAAACAAGCTTAATTTTTTTTTCTGTTTCCCAGATGCTCTCTCTGTACACAGTAGGAGTGCCTGAAATCAGAATATGATCTCACTGCACTCAGTTGAGTGAGCAAATGAGATGGGCCCAGAAGGAGTATCAAAACACAAATTTTCAAGAGGGGCGGGCAGTTTCAAGGCCACTAAGATGAGCAGAGTCAAAACTTCCAGTTCAGTTAATATTCCTGCAACACACAGTTAAAAATCAATTTAAATGCTGTATTTTTTTGAAAAAAAAGCTGATCAGGATTCTGTTTCTGATTCTTCTGATGATCTGGATTTGCCCTTATCTATTTATGAAGATTCGGATGCAGAGGACTCCATTCCCTCTGCTTCCCTTCCTGAGGATTTTTCTTTTGGGGAAACCTTACATACTTTCAACTGGGAAAGCCTGGATTTTTCTGATTCAAAAAAGAGGCTTAGGGATTTCCTTCTCCTACCTCAGCATAGGCTTTTAGCTATTCCTCCTGTACTAGACATTGTTGATGATGCTTTTTCGGAATCTAGTTTGGCCCCTGATTCCATGCCTCCTGCTCCCAGAAAACCTGACCGGTACTACAGGGTCCCTGAGTCCCACAAGTTACTTTTTAAAAATCTTATTGCAGATCCAGAGACCATTTCCCAGGGGCCCAAGGGCATTAAGGCTTCTACTGCTAAAAATCCTACCCCTTCTGGTAGAGACTCCAGGGCGCGCTGCATAGATGGGGTAAGAAGGTTTGCACTTCTGCAACCTTGGCCATTAGGGCTTTAAACTGCCAGTTTCATATGTTAAAGTATCAGCAACATGTTATTGGACTGCTAAAACAGAACATTATGTTGATTTCTGACTGTGTGGAAAATAAAGATTTACAGAATTTAATGCATTCTGCTGAACAAGTTGGAAAACATACTTTGCAGTGTAGTTTTGATTCATTAGAGGCCTCTTACAGGGCTGCTGTTACTGGGTCTGTGCTCAGAAGGCATGCTTGGCTTAAGGAGCAATCTTTGCCTGATCATGTTAAAGCTAAATTGTTGGATGCTCCCTTAAATCAGGACCGCATGTTTGGCAACAAGGCTGAGGAAGTTTTTAAAAAGATGGAAGATCAAGCTAAATCTATGCAAACTGTTAAAGATTTTTTACAACTTCAGCCTCCTAGATTTAGTAGGCACTGGCCCTCTAAGAATTGTTCCTTTCCAGCCCCTTCCAGGTCTTCTCAAGCCAAACCCAGACACAGCAAAAAACCCAGGTTTCAGTCCCAGGGGACACACAGAACTAAGCAGTGGGGGGCCCTCCACTTCCAAATCTGGGAATAAGACCCCCCCCATGGTAAACTGTCTCAGTGACTTCCTTTTAAAATTTCCAAACACTTGTCAACTGACTGCCCCTTTGAGGGGAAAGATTGCCCTTCATGCAAAGAATTGGGAACTCATTACCCAGGACAAATGGGTTTTAAATATAGTGTCCCAGGGATACAGATTTCACTTCCACACATTGCCAACACCAAGCGGGTGGCCGGACCTACCCCCAAATCAGTGGACAGAGGCCCAAAAACAAGTACTTTCTCTCTTAAGCATGGGAGCTATTCAGCTGGTACCAGAAGAGGAAAAGGGACAAGGTTTCTACTAGAGACTTTTCATGGTACCCAGAAAAGACAATTCTTGGCGTCCTATCCTGGACCTGTCTGCTATAAACACCTTTTTGGAGATCCCAAAATTCAAGATGCTGACTCTTCAGTTACTTCCTATGCTAGGCAAAGATGCCTGGTTGGCAACAATAGATTTAAAAGAAGCATACCTGTACATCCCAATCAGGGAATCTTGCAGAAGATACCTACACTTCAAAGCAGGCTACATGAACTGTCAGTTTTCTGCACTGCCCTTTGGCTTATCTACTGCGCCCAGGATATTCACAAAGTGCCTAGCTCCAGCTATTGCATTTTGCAGGCAAAGAAATATTCAAATATACCCATACCTGGACGATTGTCTAATTCAGGCAGAAAGCCAGGACATACTTTTGAATCATCTGGCATTTGTACAAAGGGTTCTAACTTGTCTGGGGTGCACCATAAACGAAAAGAAATCACACTTGGTACCCTGTCAACAAATTGTATTCCTGGGAGCAAGCTTGAATACAACTTACCAGATGGCTTACCTCACGCCAGAGAAAGAAATTCATTTGACTACCTACTTCAAAGAAGTGGCCACAAAAGCCCTTATCGCAGTGGTGCCTTTCATCATCTTTCATGCGGACAGGGTGTCCCTCAGAACCAATCCATCCTTCATGCCCAAGGTGGTATCCAGTGTGTCTCTTAATCAGTCCATTCATTTGCCAACCTTCTTTCCCAATCCACAGAATAAAAGGGAACGGATACTGCATTCCTTAGATGTGCACAGACAACTTAGATTCTACTTGGATAGGAGTAAACCTCAAAGGAAATCTGAACAGCTGCTGGTGGCATTTGCTACAGGGGCAGAGGGGAAGGCTATTTCAAAGCAAGCCATTTCTAAATGGATAAGCCATTGCATTCATTTCTGCTATAAGCACCATGGAAAACCTATCCCCAGAAGATCAGACCTCACTCCACCAGGGCTGCATCTACCTCTACAGCCTTTTCTCAGAGGCATCCCTACCAGGGACATCCTAGAAGCTGCTTCCTGGAGCTCTGTACATACTTTCACCAAGCATTATCATTTGCCAATTTTCTCTAAATCCAGATCAGGCTTTGCCACTGCAGTTTTGCAGGGCCTTATAGCTGGCCTTAATGCTATCTAAATTCCTCCTCCTCCCAACCATAGCTTTGGGAATCTACCCAAATGTAATGACTGCAACAGTGAAACACGAAGAGCATAGTACAGTTGTGTACACTTACCATAAATGTAGATGTTCGAGTGAATTCACTGTTGCAGTCCTGGTTATCCTCCCTGCAGCCCCCTAACTTATTTTGACTATACCTCGACTTTCCTTTACTATGCTTAAAAGCCTTTTTGGTGTATTTGCTTTTTTGTTGGAGGTATATCTTTGTACTTTTATATTTAATTGCTTCCCACTAGGGGGGTCACCTGACATCTAGGGCAAGAAAAATTGATGTAATGGAGTCGGTTACATGTTTTATACCCCTGACGACCTAACGTCATGGAAGAAGTGACAGCAGCTGACGCAGGACCCAAGACTTTAATCAGGTTGACTGAGGGCTACCTGCAAGCAGATAATCCAAATGTAATGACTGCAACAGTGAATACACTCTTAACATCTACATTTATGGTAAGTGTACACAACTGTACTGTCTTCGTGTTTCAAGACAGAGACAGACCGCATAGGTCCAAAACTGCTGACGAAACGTCTGTTCAGCTAGTCACCAGTTCGCTGGTGCTCAGCGAGGCTCTTTTGCAGCCCCTAATACCCACTACTTCAGATTCACAGGCCTCTACTGAGACCCATTCGGAGTCCGGTATGCCGCGAGATGCTTCTTCGACTATGGAATGTGCGGATGTCTCTACCTTGGATGGGTCTGGAGCCACTGTGCAGGCACCGGCTTCTGAGGGTGTATTCAGGCCTACAAATTTGCATTAAACCGACACAATCTTCATCAAGGCCTAAAACTCGACCCACGGCTAGAAAACTGACATCCAAACCCACATGGTCAGGCCCATATCCTTAAAAAAACAAATGCTTAGAATGGCTGAAGACCTTGTTACTTTAATTAGGGAAAGCCAGCCTTCTCCCTCTAGGACCTAGAACTGATTTTCCTTCTGATTCTTCTGATCAGGATTCTGAAATTTCTGTTTCTTCTGATTACCAGGATTTGCCCTTATCTACTTATGAGGATTCTGATGTAGAAGATTCCATTCCCTCTGCTTCCCCTCCAGAAGATTTTTCTTTTGGTGAAACCTTGCGCACTCTTAGGGAGCATTTCCGCTGGGAAAGCCAGGATTACTCTGACTCCAAAAAGAGGCTTAGGGAATTCTTACTCCTCCCTTAACACAGGCCTTTAGCTATCTCTCCTGTTGAGGACATTGTAGATGATGCCTTCTTGAAATCTAGCCTGGCCCTAGACACCTTACCTCCAGCTCCCAGAAAACCTGACAGGTATTAGAGTACCTGACTCTCAAGTTCCTTTTCAATAATCCTACTGCGGATCCAGAGACCATTTCCCAAGGACCAAAGGGCATTAAGGCTACTGCTGCCAAAAACCCTACCCCCTCTGATAGAGATTCCAGGGCCTTGGACAGATGGGGAAAGAAGGTATACACTTGCGCTACTTTGGCCGTTAGGGCCTTAAATTGCCAGTTTCATATGCTGAAGTATCAGCAGCATATTTTGGGACTACTTAAACAGAAAATGATGATTCCTGACTGTGCTGAACATAAAGAATTACAGGATTTAATGCATTCTGCTGAACAAGTTGGCAAACATATTTTGCAATGTGGTTTTGACTCTTTAGAAGCATCTTGCAGGGCTGCTGTCACTGGGTCTTTACTTAGAAGGCATGCTTGGCTTAAGGCAAAACTTGCCAGATCATGTTAAAGCTAAATTACTGGATGCTCCCTTAAGTCAAGACCACCTGTTTGGCAACAAAGCAGAAGTCGTCCTTAAAAACATGGAGGAAAAAGCGAAATCTATGCAAACTGTTAGATTTCCTGCAAGTAAAGCCTTCCAAATTTAGTAGTCATTGGCCTTCTAAGAACTGATCCTTTCCAGTCTCTTCCAGGCCTTCTCAGTCCAAACCCAGGAACAGCAGACCACCTAGGTTACAGTCTCTGGCTACACACAGGCCTAAGCAGTGAGGGGGGGGCTCCCACTTCCAAAGCTGGAAGTAGTAAGGCACCCACTATGGAAAAATGTCACAATGACTTAACCTTAACCCTTCCAAGCCCTGCTCAATTGGCTGCTCCCTTAGGAGGAAAGCTAGCCCTGCATGCAAAAAAACTGGGAACTCATTACCTAGGACAAATTGGTTCTAAATATAGTTTTCCAAAGATAACAGATTCCACTTCCATACCTTACCAACCCCAAATGGTTGGCCAGACCTACCCCCAAATCAGTGGGCAGAGGCTCAACAGCAGGTTCTCTCTCTTCTAAGTATCAGGGCTATTCAACCTGTCCCAGCAGAAGAAAGGGGACAAGGATTTTACTCTACTTTACCTGGGACCCAGAAAAGACTGCTCCTGGCGTCGTATCCTGGACCTCTCTATTCTAAACACCTTTTTGGTAATCCCAAACTTCAAAATGCTAACACTTTTTAACAGCTGCTCCCTATGCTGGGCAAAGATGCCTGGTTGGCAACCTTAGACTTAAAGAAGCTTACCTGCACATTCTAATAAGGGAATCTTGCAGGCAATACCTACGCTTCAGTGCAGGCTCCATGCACCATCAGTTCTCTGCACTTCCCTTTGACTTATCTACTGCACCCACGGTATTTACAAAGTGTCTACCTCCAGCCATTGCATTTTGCAGGCAGAGAAATATTCAAATATACCCATACCTGGACAATTGTCTGTTTCGGGCAGAAAGCCAGGACTTGCTATTAAAACATCTGGCATTTGTAAAGAAACTTCTGACCTCGCTGGGGTACACCATAAACAAAAAGAAATCTGATCTAGTACTCTGCCAACAGAGTGTATTCCTGGGACCAAGCTTGAACACAACTTCCCAGATGGCTTTCCTCACGCCAGAGAAAAAAGTTTTTGACAGCCTACTTCAAACTACCGGCCACAAAGACCCTGCTGTCTGCAAGGAAAATTCTGCAAGCCCTGGTGTTCATGGCCTCTTGCATTCTACAAATTCCATATGCAAGAATGCATATGCGGAAACTACAGTGGTATCTAAAAAGCCTATGGTGCAAACATTCTCAGGACCTGGAAACAATGATTCCTATCATTCCTTGTATAAAGACAGTTCCTTTGGTGGGCAGAGGCCTGCCACCACAACAAGGGGCTCCCTTTCAGTCTACCCCCTGTCGCCCAAACCCTCACAACAGACTCATCAGACTATGCATGGGGGGCTCACTTGGCAGGGCAGTGCATTCAGGGCAAATGGAACCAGAGTCAGATGCACCTGCATGTCAACCAAAAAGAAATGTTAGCTGTACAGAATTCCCTGACAGCCTTGAAGGACCACATCCTTCCAGGACAATTATTGGTAAAGACAGACAACACCACAGTTGTATGGTACATAAGCAGGGGGGGAACCCACTTGTACCCTCTCTGCAGACTAGCCATGGCTCTGTGGAACACAGCCTTGAGCTACCAAGTGCACCTACAAGCTCAATTCCTGCCAGGCAAGCTAAATTCACTGGCAGACAACCTAAGCAGATATCTCATGGACCCACACAAATGCAAACCGGAACCAAAAATATTCAACCTTTTGAGGAACAAATGGGAGACTCCAGAAATAGTTCTGTTTGCCTCCCCCCAGAACTACCAGTTGGACAAATTCTGCACAAGGACTCCCCACAGTCAAGCTTGGAAAGTGGATACCCTGTCCTTTACCTGGGAAAGCCTCTCTGTGTTTATGCCTTTCCCCCGCTGCCTGTCCTGTCAAAAGTTCTGCTAAAGCTCAAACAGGACAAACCAAGGACAATACTGATTGCGCCAAGACTGGCCATGCCAGCATTGGCACCCCCCTCTTGCACAGTATGATACTGCTGGTGCCATGGCACCTACCTCAGACACCTTCTCTGCTGTCTCAACAGGCGGGCCGATTCTGCATCCTCAGCTTTAAACCCTGAACCTTGCAGCCTGGCTAATCCCTTGAGCTGTCCAATGGCATCCCTCAGTAAGCAGGTGCTAGATGTTATTCTGGAAGCAAGGAGGCCTAGTACTAGAAAATCTTATCCTGAAAAGTGGAAAAGATACTGTTCGTGGAGCCAAACTCGGGGGATGGGCACAACAGTGCCCAGCTTACCTCATATTCAGTACTTAACAGAAATGCTCCACAAGGGCCTATCCTTCTCGTCAATTAAAATTCATGCCTTTGCCATTTCAGCACATTATAAATCACCCCTCTTCTCTCACCCCCTGCTAAAACAGTTCCTCAGAGGGGCCAAAGATTTGACACCCCCCCCCCCCCGGCGAGCCCCTACTCCAGCCCTGGGACCTTAACTTTGTATTGGAAAAGCTCACTGTCCCTCCATTTGAAGCAACTGCAGAGTTGAAATTCCTTTCTTGGAAAACAACCTTCCTCCTAGCCAGCACTTCAGCAAGAAGAGTGTCTGAATTACAGGCCCTCATGGCAGTGGAGCCCTTCATTATCTTCCATGCAGACTGTTTCCCACAGGACCAATCCTTCCTTTATGCCCAAGGTGGTGTCTAGTGTGGCCCTAAGTCAGTCCATTTATTTGCCTACTTTTTTCCCGAATCCACAAAACAAAGGTGAACGAATACTGCACTCTTTGGACGTGCACAGACAACTTGGATTTTATTTGGGCAGGATCAAGCCTCAAAGAAAATCTGAACAGCTGCTAGTTGGCTTTGCTACAGGGGCAGAGGGGGAAGGCCATTTCGAAGCAAACCATTTCTAAATGGATAGCCCATTGCATTCATTTCTGCTATAAGCACCATGGAAAAACTACCCCACAGGGGATAAGATCACATTCCACCAGGGCTGCATCTACCTCTACAGCCTTCCTCAGAGGAGTCCCTACCAGGGACATCCTGGAAGCTGCTACCTGGAGCTCTGTACATACCTTCACCAAGCATTACCACATGCCTATTTTTTTCTAAATCCAGAGCTGGTTTTGTCACTGCAGTCTTGCAGGGCTTAATAGCTGGTCCTAATGCTCTCTAAACTCCTCCTCCCTTAGCTTTGGGAATCGACCCAAATGTAATGACTGCAGCAGTGAAACACGAAGAACATAGTACAGTTGTGTAGACTTACCATAAATGTAGATGTTCGAGTGTATTCACTGTTGCAGTCTTGGTTACCCTCCCTCCAGCCCCCTGACTTCTCTTGGCTCTACCTTCCTTCTTGTTTGGTGTATTTATGATTTCTGGTGTACTAGCTTTTTGTTGGAGGTGAAACCTAACATATAATTGCTTCCCATTACGGGGCACCTGACATCTGGGGCAAGAAAAACTGATGTAATGGCATCGGCTGCATGTTTTATATCCCTGACGACCTAACATCATGAAAGAAGAGACAGCATCCAACGCAGGAATCCAAGCCTTTGATATTCAGGCTGGCTGAGGGCTACCTGCAGGCAGATAACCCAAATGTAATGACTGCAACAGTGAATACACTCGAACATCTACATTTATGGTAAGTGTACACAACTTGTACTATACTACTCTGCTGTGTGTGCAGCTGTGTAAAGCCTGCTAAAAACAAGCACCATTTTTCAGTGGTGACTTAGAAATGCCCTCCTTGTCAAGTAGCTTAATGAAACTGCTCAGTATTCAAGTAGAACATGAGGCAGTCAAATACAGAATGACAGGAAAGTAATTACTACCGGCTCATAGCCTTCACCAGTTGTTAGTACACCTGTTAGTTGCTTGATGATCAGACCATTATGAATTAACTGACATTAAATAACGCTGACCTTGTTTAGCTTCATGAGATGCAGTAAGCCTTGAACCTGCCGTCTAAGGGCTGCAATTCCCTAGATTTCATTTTTTATGCTTTAGTTATGTAACAAAGCTAACTAGTATCTTGAAATGTTTTAACTCGAGTTTTGCAGGTTTCACTATCCCTTCAGTAAAGGTACTGCAGTGTATAGCAAACTGCACATGCTTTACAGCTTCTGGCAAGTTAATTTATTATGTTACAACTCTTTGCAGGCAGTCAGTGTCATCCCTTGGAGGACCTCTGCAGGTAGTACCAGATATCGACGACCAGCTGAACAATCCAGAAAATTCTCAAGAGGTGAAGTGGAACCTGAATGTTTTGTAAATCATTTTAAGTGTTTGTATTTGTAGCCGAGTACAGGGATGTCCAGCAAATGTACAGAAATGATTCTGAATGTATTGAATTCGTCATGTGGTTATAAGTGGTTCTCGGATTTTTTTCATATATTTCCTTAACATTATTATTGATTTATTTTGAAAATTATGTATATATCAACATTTTTATCAAGAACCAGAACAAGTAAAAAGATCCCATAGAAAGCCACAGAGGCAAAATTAAAGACATAAGCAAGCCATAGTCCCAATGTATAATGCTTTAAACCTTATTTATTTTTTAACATTTGTTGACCGGGAAAGTCCACTGGGTCAGGAACCCATTTTCAGTGGAGACCTGGGGAGAAAAGCTCCACAATTAATACAGTGAAAAAAATGTAGAAACCTAACAACATTTATAAATGTAGAATACACAAAAATATCAAACGTTTATGTACCAAACTTATAAAACTTGGCAATTGGTAACACAATACAATAAACAAGTTCTTTATTAAAATTGTCATAGCATAAAAGCATGGCAGTTCTTGCAGAACATAAATAAAGGTACTTGAGCTGCATTGTAGACATGGTAGTAATCATTTAAAGCCCTCGTATTAAGGAGGTTTGTGGGAAATGTGCAGAAGACCCCAAGTGTTCCAGCTTCATATCTTTTGAATGCCCCATGACTGTGTTTTTTAAGCTTTTATTGATGCATTTCGACCAGTGAAGCCTTGCCCTATTAGATGTAGACTTGACATGTTTTGCTCTTTATGGAATGAGCACTACATCATAAATGGATAGGATAATTTTGCCATTCTCTGAAAACACTTATCAAGAGCTTGCATCTACCTGGGATTTCAAAATTTTTGTGGCAGTGCCATGTCTCTACAGTTTATTCATTTTATTTCTTGAATGTGTTTTTGGCACTAATATTGTTTTTTTCTACACCTTATTTCTCTGGTTTTCCTTTAGGTGGTGGTGTGGGTAAGTTTTGTTGGGGAGATAACTCAACTGTGCTACCAGTTTTAAGTGCAACAATACTAATGAATATTTTCTGTAAATCCTTTAAATTTGATACCTGTCAGATATGTCTGTTTTGTATCTAGTTGTCTTAAAGGAGCATTGCAAGACTAGCCTCCTTATCAGTAGCTGCAGTTTCTGGCCCTTTTTTTCACAGTTGGAAAAAATGTCCTTCCAGCTCATAAGAGCTGTTCTGCACTCAAAGTCCTGCAGTATCATCTTGCTGTTGGATGAAGCTCAGGAATTGATCTTCCTAGCTGATGGTTTTCCAAAATGTAGGGTGTTTAAAGTTGCACACAGTTCAGCGGGAGCTAGTGGCAGTGTGCGCAAAGTGCAGCAGGAGCTAGTGGTAGTGTGTGTTTCCACAGTTCAATAGATCCATTTGCAGATGACGGTTTATTTGGATCATCAGTTAAAACTGGTAGCAAAGTCATTACAGCCTTTAAGATTCCTTCTTGTTTTGGATCATTTGCAGTAGTGCTTGGCCTGGTGGACCTTTCCATTTAGTTTAGTAGTGGGTTTGCCTGCGTATAAGAAGAGGGATGTTTTGGTGGAAATATGCAGCTTACTGCTGAAAATTAAAAACTGCTAATCCACACCAAAGAATCCTGAGTAGACCTGTATCACACACCAGTTGAGTCTTACTAGATCCACAAAAGCAGTATTTATTAAGCACAAAAATAAGACACTTTTCGTTAATCCACAATAGTTTAACTTCATCAGATACACACTTCCTTAGAAGCAAGAGTTTAAATAACACAGTTGTCACACCACATTGTCTACAACCAAAGATTATTGGGTGTGGCAGCTAACACTCCTAAAAGGAACCCTTTCCTCTGAAGCAAACACAAAATAAAATATCCAGTTTGATAAAAATGTGTCAATGTATGCATATAAATGCATACAAGTGAAAGATTCACTGAATGCGACACACTGAAGTTAAAGAATACAGAAGTAAACAATACATATTTAAAATACCAATAATGTTGTGTCTTTCGGCTTTTCCCGGTTAGGGATTGCCACAGCAGAACTCCGGTCCGCTAATGATTGGCAGTAAATGTTTATGTGCCGCGTTGACGCACAACCTTCAATGAAGGTACGCCCATTCACGCATGTCTCCACACAGAAAGATGCTCTAGCTGAGAATCGAACAGGACAGCATCTTACTGTGAGGCGACAATGCTACCACAGCACCACAAACAAGTACTGTTTTTCAGGCAAACAAGCAACCATGTTACTGTTGCACTGAAATGATATGACAAGTGTTCACAGATACACACTTTAACCAAGTCTAAAAAACAAGTTGTTAATGTGATTTAATGCCTTTAAAAATAATACCAAAGACAGTACCACTATAACAGCCCCACACAGTTACTGACAGTAGTACCCACTGTGTCAAACTTTTCAGTTTTAAAATGCACATGATGGAACTAATTTCATTGATTCCAGGGTAATGGCAAGAATCTAATCTCAACTGCCATAGCAGTTCATTTCTTTCTGAACTAAGCGCGTCTGGTCCCCTCTCCCATCATTCAAAAATTGGTCAATAACTCTAAATAGAAAGTCATGACCTGGATGCTCCATACTGTCTTGCTAGGGCATTTTCGATCTTATTTCGTCCTGTGCTGTAAATATCCTCGTACACACACTCCCGCAGTTTCCTGTCAGTCTTCCCGATGTAAAATGCCGGGCAGCGTGTGCACGTTGCCATATAAACAACTTGTTTACTCTGGCAGTCAAATTTGCCTCTGATTTTATATTTCTGATCTCTTATTAAAAAGGACTGTCCAACTGCCATATATTTGCAATATCTACACATATTACATTTAAACATACCACACCTCGTGGTTGTAATCTTGGTTCGCCTCTCCAAGATTTGTTTGAGATTATTGCCTCGTCTGTAGACAATTCTAGGTGTCTCAGGAAGTTTCTCCCTTAGGTAGTTATCCCTCGCAATCAAATCCCAATTTTTGCGGATGACAGATACGATGTTCTCTGCATTCAGGCTGTATGTGAATATGAAGCTACAAATACTCAACTCCTGTCTTTTAATTATCTCGATACCTGGTTCATGTCCACAAACTTGTTTGTTTAAAATTGGTGGGTACAGACCCCTATCCCTTTTCATCTGTACTTCTTATATTAAATCCTGAACTAGGTGAGACTGGTACCCCCTCCTCTAGAACATACCCTTCAGAACATTACATTCATCAATAAAATCCTCATTCCTGGAAACCATTCTTGCAGCTCTAACCAGCTGGCCCTTCACAACAGATTTTTTCTGTGCGAAGGGGTGGCAGCTGGTGAACTGCAAGAATGAGTTAGAATATGATGTTCTTCTTGTTTCACTGTTGCAGTCATTACATTTGGATAATCCTGCTGGCAGGTTGCCCTCAGTCGGCCTGAATTCCAAAGTCCCGGGTCCTGTGTCGGCTGCTGTCGCCCCTTCCCTGACGTCAGGTCATCAGGGGTATAAAAGATGTGGCCAGC
The DNA here is from genome assembly GCF_019279795.1 of Protopterus annectens. Lineage (NCBI taxonomy): Eukaryota > Metazoa > Chordata > Ceratodontiformes > Protopteridae > Protopterus > Protopterus annectens. The sequence continues at coordinate 1,822,016,205 of NC_056726.1, read as the reverse complement.
ACCATTTTCTTCAGTCTTTCTTGCTGCGCGGTGCCCGAAGCAGAAGCAATTCGCAAGTGCCGGTCGGCTGACTCAGATTTTCGTGTTAGAGTTTCAGATCCGAAGTCTTCAATAAAGCTAAGTACCCCATTGGGGAAACTTTTTTCTTGCTCCAGACCGATGTCAGAAAAAGTAAATAATTGTATTTCTTGTGGAAAGCAAATACCTCATAAGGACTTTCATTCTTACTGTATTCCTTGCCTAGGCCCTGATCACAACGTTTCTGGTTGTCGGTTTTGTGCTAGATTTAACCAACGCACTATTAAGCGTCTGTATGATTTTGCTTTAAACTATTTTGGACGCCAGTTTAATTATCCAGAAATGTCGTCTGATAGCCATCCGACTACCGGAGTTCACAAAAAACGCAAAGAAAAGGAGAGAGATAGACAACCGCGGCCCAAAACTGACGACAAAGCTTCTCCTAAGCCAGTCGCTGGTTCTCAGTGAGGCACTTTCGCAGCCCCTGACACCCACTACTTTAGAGTCGCAGACTGCTACAGACTCCCACGTGGAGTCGGCCATGCCGCTGGAAACTCAAGGTATTGGAGCCTCGGATACTATTCCTTCAGATGTGTCCAGAGCCGCTGAGCAGGCACCGGCTTCTGAGGGTGTATTCAGACCTAAACATCTTTACATTAAACCAACCTCAGCTTCAAAGGCTAAAGCACCTTCTAAAGCAAAGAAACTCAAGAGCCACATGGACAGGCCTCTATGCCCAAAAATCAGACGCTCAAAATGGCCGAAGACAATTACCTTGATCGGGGGTTCCCATCCTCTTCCTGATAAGAGGCCTAGGCAGGAGACTGACTATGAATCTTCAGATCAGGTTTCTATTTCTTCTGATTATTCTCTCCCTCCCATGAGGATTCTGATGCTGAAGAATCTATACCTTGTGCTTCTCCTCCAGAGGACTATTCTTTTTGGGAAACCTTGCATACCATGAGGGAGCATTTCCACTGGGAGAGCCAAGATTTTTCAGAATCTAAAAAGAGGCTCAGGGATTTCCTTTTACTACCTCAACACAGGCCACTAGCCATTCCACCTGTGTTAGACATTGTAGATGTGTTTTCGGAGTCTAGTCTTACCCCTGACTCCTTACCTCCAGCTCCTGTTAAGCCTGACAGATATTACAGGGATGTTCATCGTGTTACACTGCTGCAGTCATTACACTTGGGTTATCCTGCCGTCAGGCGGTCCCTTAGTCGGCCTAAGTTCCAAAGTCTTGGTCTGGCATCGGTTGCTGTCGCTTCTTCCCTGACGTCAGTGCGACAGGGGGTATACAAGATGCAGCCGACGCCATTTTCTCCAGTCTTTCTTGCCGTATGGTGCCCGAAGCAAAAGCAGTTCGCAAGTGCCGGTCGGCCGACTCCTGAGATTTTCATTTCCGAATCCAGAACCGAAGTCTTCTACAAAGCTAAGTACCCCGTTGGAGAACCTTTTTTTGCCTCAGACCGATGTCAGTAAAAGTTAGTAACTGTATTTCTTGTGGGAAGCAAATACGTCATAAGGATTTCCATTCTTATTGTATCCCATGCCTAGGCCCAGACCACGACGTCACAGGTTGTCGGTTTTGTGCTAGGTTTAACAAGCGCACTATTAAACGTCTGTTTGATTTTGCCCAACATTATTTTGACAGAAAATTCAATTATACCATGCCGTCGGAACTACCGACGACCAGAGTACACAAAAAGCGCAAAGACAAGGACAGGCATCCGAGGCCCAAAACTGACAAGCCTCTTCTAGGCCAGTCGTCGGTTCTCTGGTTTTCAGCGAGGTGCCTTCACAGCCCCTGATGACCGCTTCTTTAGAACCTCAGGCCGCCTCTGACTCCCACGTGGAGATGGTTGGGCCTTCGGATGCACCAGATATACAGCCTACCGAGACTAACCCTTCAGAGGGATCCGGAGTAGCTGAACAACCCGTAGCTTCAGAGGGTGTTTTCAGACCTACTCAGTTAACCATTAAATCTTCTGCTAAGTCTAAAACTCCTTTAAAAACAAATAAACAAATTCAACATTCACCAGTACAGGCCTCCATGCCTAAGAAACAAATGCTCAAAATGGCTGAAGACTTAATCACCCTGATCAGGGGGTCCCATCCCCCTCCTGATAAAAGACCTAGACAGGATGCAGACTATGACTCATCCGACCAGGTACCATCTCTTCAGATTTATCCTCAGAACTAGGATACTCTTTACCCCTTATGAGGATTCTGATGCTGAGGAATCAATTCCTTCAGCCTCTCCGCCAGAGGACTACTCCTTTGGGGAAACCTTACATACCATGAGGGAGCATTTCCATTGGGAGGGCCAGGATTATTCAGAATCCAATAAAAGGCTCAGAGATTTCCTTTTATTACCTCAACACAGACCCCTTGTCATTCCGCCAGTGTTAGATGTTGTGGATGATGTGTATACTGAATCCAGTTTAAATCCTGATTCTTTACCTCCTGCTCCAGTTAAGCCTGACAGATACTACAGAGTCCCTGACTCTCACAAATTTCTTTATAGAAGCCCTGCTGCTGATCCTGAAAGTATTTCTCAGGGCCCCAAAGGGGTAAAGGCCTCCTCAGCAGAATCCAGTCCCCTCAGACAGAGATTCCAGAGCATTAGACAGATGGGGGAAGAAAGTATATACATCTGCAACTTTAGCTATGAAGGCCTTAAATTGCCAGTTTCACATGCTAAAATATCAGCAATATTTGATGTCTCAGTTAAAACAAAAAATGCTTCCAAACTCAGATCCTCCTAATTATAAAGAAATGCAGGATTTATTGCATGCAGCAGAACAAGTGGGAAAACATACTTTGCAATGTGGTTTTGATTCATTAGAGGCCTCCTGTAGAGCAGCAGTTACAGGATCTGTCATTAGAAGACATGCTTGGTTAAAAGAACAGACGTTACCAGATCATGTTAAAATTATTGGATGCACCTTTGCAGCAGGATGTTTTATTTGGAGTTAAGGCAGAAGGGGTATTAAAGAAAATGGAGGATAAGGCAAAATCTATGCAAACAGTGAAGGATTTCTTACATGTTCAGCCTCCTCGATTTAGCAGAAATTGGCCAACAAAGAATTGGTCCTTTCCAGTTACAGACAGACCTCAAAGGGGCAGATACAGAACTCCAAGAGGTAGAGGTCAACCACAAGGTCCTTACAGGCCTCGACAATGGGGTGCATCAACCCAGAAAGAAGGGAAGACAGGCCTCAACCATACAAAAAACAGCCCCAATGACTTCCCATTACAGCTGCCAAACAGTTCTCTCTTGGCAGCCCCCTTGGGAGGAAAACTGGCACTTTTCTGTCACAATTGGCATATGATCACCAAAGACAAATGGGTTCTCAACATTGTATCTCAAGGTTACAGGTTCCACTTTCACACTCTGCCAAGGCTAAAAGGAATGCCAAATCTACCACCAAATCAATGGGCAGAGACTCAAAGACAAATTACAGCACTCATGGACATTAGAGCTATTCAAAAGGTACCAACACAGGAGCAAGGACAATGATTTTACTCAAGACTCTTTCTGGTTCCCAGAAAGGACAAAGCCTGGAGGCCCATTCTGGATCTTTATTCTCTAAACACTTACCTGGATGTTCCAAAATTCAAAATGTTGACACTACAGCAGCTTCTTCCCATGCTGGGCAAGAAGGCTTGGCTCGTAACTTTGGACCTCAAGGAGGCATACCTGCATGTCCCTATCAGACAAAACTGCAGAAGATACCTCAGATTCATAGCTGGTTCAATGCACTACCAATTCTCTGCGCTGCCCTTTGGCTTATCTACTGCACCCAGAGTCGTCACAAAGTGCCTGGCACCAGTAATTGCATTTTGCAGACAGAAAAGAATTCAAATTTATCCATACTTGGACAACTGCCTGATTTCACGCAGAGAGCAAGGGCATTCTTCCAAAACATCTGGCGTTTGTAAAAAAGTTATTAAGTTGCCTAGGGTACACAGTAAACGAAAAGAAGTCAAAACTAGTGCCCTCACAAGAGATAATATTCCTGGGTGCCAGCTTGAATACAATGGCCCAGATGGCTTATCTCACGCCAGACAAGCAAGGACATCTGACTCAATATTTTCAATTGATGGCAACAAAGACCCAACTACCTGCAAGAAAAATTCTGCAGGCCTTGGGTTACATGGCATCTTGCATACTACTAATTCCATATGCCAGACTGCATATGAGGAAACTACAGTGGTACCTAAAGAGTGTCTGGTCTCAACACTGTCAAAGTTTGGAAACAGTAATACCACTAATTCCTTGCCTTCAACAGGAGTTTCGATGGTGGGCTCAAGCATGTCACCTCAACAAGGGACATCCTTTCACTCAACCCACAGCCAGGCAAACACTGACAACAGATGCATCGGATTATGCAAGGAGAGCACACATGGCAGGAAAATTTATTCAGGGCAAGTGGCCCGCAGAACAAAGGCATCTTCACATCAATCAAAAAGAGATGCGAGCTGTACAAAATGCCCTTATAGCTTTCAAGGACCTTCTGCATCCAGGACAACTACTACTAAAGACAGACAACACCACAGTTATGTGGTACATAAACAAGTAACGGGACACTCATTCTTATCCCCTCTGCAGACAAGCCATGACCTTGTGGAACACAGCTCTAACCTATCAAGTTCATCTGCAAGCACAATTCCTGCCAGGAGAGAAAAAACACTGGCAGACTACTTAAGCAGAAACATCATGGATCCGCACGAGTGGAAAATACATCCACAAATATTCAGAATGATAACACAAAAATGGTGGAGCCCGGACATAGATCTGTTTGCATCCCCAATGAACTGCCAGCTACAGAAATTCTGCACAAGGACTTACCACCCACAAGCATGGAAAGTGGATGCCCTCTCATTCAGCTGGAAAAACCTACAAGTATATGCTTTCCCACCACTACCTCTCCTTCCAAAGGTACTCATAAAAGCCAGACAAAGAAAAGCCAAACATGATCCTGATTGCCCCAGACTGGCCACGCCAGCACTGGTACCCAATCTTAAAGAACTAAGCACAAGGGCCACCCTGGATTTTGCCTTCAATCCCACATCTTTTGACTCAGCATAACAATCAGATACTTCACAGCCAGCTAAAGACTTTAAACCTGGCTGCATGGCAGATTCCTTAGTCAAGCAAGCAGTGCCTCTCTCCAAAGCTGTTATGGATGTCATTCTGGAGGCCAGAAGGCCTAGCACCAGGAAAGCCTATTCGGATAAATGGAAGAGATTCTGTGCCTGGAACCAGGCTCACAGCCTTGACCCTCTTGTCCCAAATATTCCTCAGATACTACAATATTTAACTGAGATGCTGGGCAAAGGCCTCTCTTTCAAGATCCACGCTTCTGCCATCTCTGTTCATTAAAACACGGACCCACCTATTTTTTCTAATCCTTTGCTAAAACAGTACCTCAGAGGGGCTAAAAACATAAGACTGCCCCGTAGAGCACCAACTCCAACTTGGGACCTCAACTTCGTGTTGGAAAAATTAACTTTACCTCCTTTTGAGCCAGCTAACTCAGCAGATTTAAAATATCTCTCTTGGAAAACTGCTCTGCTCCTGGCAATAACCTCAGCACGAAGAGTTTCGGAATTACAGGCACTAATGGCAGTGGAACCTTTCATCATTTTCCACCAAGACAGGGTGTCTTTAAGAACAAACCCTGCTTCTATGCCAAAGGTGGTATCAAGTGTGGCTCTAAACCAAACTATTCACTTGCCAACTTTTTATCCAAACCCACAGAATAAAGGGGAGAGACTTCTACATTCCTTGGACATGCGCAGGCAGTTACGCTTCTACTTGGACAAAACCAAAGCTTTCAGGAAAACTGAGCAATTGTTTGTAGCATATGCTGCAGGAGCACAGGGGAAAAGCCATTTCAAAACAGACCATTTCAAAATGGATAGGACACTGTATACATTTCTGCTATACACACCATGGGAAAACTGTACCTAACAGCATTAGGTCTCATTCCACCAGGGCAACAGCCACTTCAATTGCCTACCTCAGAGGAGTACCTACCAAGGACATTTTGGAAGCAGCAACTTGGAGAGCAGCAACTATGAACTTGGAGTTCTGTACATACCTTTACCAAGCAATACCATATGCCTCTTTATTCTAAATCCAGAGCTGGCTTTGCCACTGCAGTGCTGCAGGGCCTTATAGCCACCCTAATGCCTTCTAGAACCAGCCACCCTACCTCAGCTTTGGGATTCTACCCAGGTGTAATGACAGTATAACTCTATGAACATAGTACAGTTTTGTACCTACCATAAATGTAGATGTTCGGCTGTATACACTGCTGCAATCCAGGTTACCCTCTCTCCTTCCCCTCTTTCTTGCTGGTACCTGCCTAAGTCTTATACCCTTTACTACCTATGGGGAGTATTTGCTGGTAACTGAAAGTTTTTGATTGCTTTTCATATGTATGTTTTATTAGCAATTTGCATAGCCTACCTTTTTGGGGGCACCTGACATCTGGGGCAAGAAAAACTGAAGAAAATGGCGTCTGCTGCATCTTGTATACCCCTGTCTCACTGACGTCAGGAAAGAAGCAACAGCAACCGACGCTGGACCAAGATTTTGGAACTCAGGCCGACTGAGGGGACCGCCTGACGGCAGGATAACCCAAGTGTAATGATTGCAGCAGTGTATACACTCGAACATCTACATTTGATAGGTACAAAACTGTACTTTCCTGACTCTCATAAATTCCTTTTTAAAAACCCTACGGCAGACCCAGAAATTATTTCACAGGGTCCCAAAGGAGTTAAGGCTTCTGCTGCAAAAAACCCTACCCCCAGATTCTAGGACACTGGATAGATGGGGAAAAAAGGTTTACACATCTGCTACCTTGGCTATAAGGGCCTTAAACTGTCAGTTTCATATGCTTGGATATCAGCAACATGTCCTGGCATTGCTTAAACAGAAAATGTTATTAAACTCTGAATGTGCAGAAAACAGGGAAATGCAGGATGTATTGCATGCATCTGAACAAGTTGGAAAGCATACTTTGCAATGTGGTTTTGATTCTTTGGAGGGCCTCCTACAGGGCCGCAGTTACGGGTTCTGTAATTAGGAGGCATGCTTGGTTAAAGGAACAAAGTCTGCCTGATCATGTCAAAGTTAAATTAGTAGATGCACCTTTACAGCATGATACTTTGTTTGGTGTTAAGGCAGAAGAGGTGATAAAGTAAATGGAGGACAAAGTACAGCCACCTAGGTTTAGTAGTCACTGGCCTACAAAGAATTGGTCCTTTCCTGTGTCAGACCTCAAAGGGGCAGATCCAGGCGCAAGGTTCATACAGTTCAAAGCAAATGGGGTGCTTCTACCTCCAAAGTTGGAGAAGACAAATCACAACCATACAGGAAACAGTCCCAAAGACTTCCCCCTGCCTGCACCAAGCACTTATCTCCTGGCAGCACCCTTGGGGGGAAAATTAACACTTTTTTCTCAAAAGTGGCACATTATAACCCAGGACAAGTGGGTTCTAGATATCGTGTCACAAGGGTACGAGTTCCATTTCCATTCCCTGCCAAAGGCAAATGGCTGGCCAGATTTGCCAAAAAATCAATGGGCAGAGGCACAAAAACAAGTCTCTTCCCTCATGGACATGGGGGGCCGTTCAACAAGTACCAGAGCAAGAGCAGGGACAAGTATTTTACTCGACTGTTCTTGGTACCCAGAAAGGGCAAGGCCTGGAGACCAATACTGGACCTATCAATTCTGAGCACATTCCTGGATATACCAAAATCCAAGATGTTGACTTTGCAGCAGCTTCTGCCCATGCTGGGCAAGAACGCTTGGCTTGTGACTCTAGACCTAAAAGAGGCATACCTGCATGTCCCAGTCAGACAGTTCTGCAGAAGATACCTCAGATTCAAGGCTGGCTCAATGCATTACCAATTCTCTGCACTGCCCTTTGGCTTATCTACTGCCCCCAGGGTCTTTACAAAGTGCCTGGCACCAGTAATTGCATTCTGCAGACAGAGGAATACAAATATATCCTTACTTGGCCGACTGTCTAATTCGAGCAGAGAACAAGGACATTCTTCTACAGCATCTGGCATTTGTGAAAAGACTTCTAACATGCCTAGGGTACACAGTCAATGAAAAGAAATCAAAACTAGAAACCTCTCAAGAGATAATATTCCTGGGTGCAAGCTTAAATACAACTGCCCAGATGGCTTATCTCACGCCAGACAAAGGCAACTGACTACCTATTTCAAAATATTGGTAACAAAAGCACAGTTATCTGCAAGAAAAATTCTGCAGGCTTTGGGCTTCATGGCATCCTGCATCCTACTAATTCCATATGTAAGACAGCATATGAGGAAACTTCAATGGTACCTAAAAAGCGTTTGGACTCAACATTACCACAGCCTGGAAACAATGAATGTTCTTCATCTCACATTGCTGCAGTCCTTACATATGGGTAGTCCGCTGTCCTCGGTCGGCCCGAATACCAAAGTATTAGGCTGACGTCAGTCAAGGCGCTTAAAACTGACATCAGGACGTCAGGGTACAAAAGCGCATGACCGACGTCATTTCCTCAGTCTTTTTTGCCGCATGGTCCGATGCAGAAGCAGCGTTGCAAGTGCCGTTCGGCGTTCTGAAATTTTTCGAATTCGGAGTTTCAGACCGAATCCAAGTTGGCTAAGTACCCCGTTGGGGAATATTTTGTTTTTTTCTTGCCTCAGTGTTTTACGGATGTCAGAAAAAGTGAATAACTGTATTTCTTGTGGGAAACAGATACCGCATAGGGATTATCATTCTTTGTGTATTCCTTGTTTGGGGCCTGAGCACGACGTTGTTGGGTGTCGCTTTTGTGCTAGGTTCAATAAACGCACTATTAAGCGAAGGTTAGATTGTGCTAGGCTGGTCTTTGGGAAGCGGTGCAATTATAATATGCCGCCGGATTCTCCGGCCGCTTCTGAGAAGAAGCGCAAAGACAAAGCAGTTAAATCCAGGCAAGATGAGTCGTCCGTTCCGGACGCCGGTTCTTTAGAGGCTTCAGTGGAACCGGTGGTTCCGACGGAGACTTCTCTGGAGTCTCAGGGGGAGACTTTGATTTTGCAGGAGGTGGTCTCTCAGGAGGCAGGTCAGGCTGAAGGGGCTTCTCAAGTTACTGTAATCCCCTCCCTTCCTAGGGTGGTTAGGCCTTCTCCTTCTGTTTCCAAGGCTTCTCCCAGAGGCAGGCCAGTTTTAGCTTCTGTTGGTGTCACTCCTAGTTCAGCAGGGTCTGTGCCTAAGAAGCACATGCTTAAAATGGCAGAAGATTTGATTACTCTGATTAGAGGTTCTTTGCCCCCTCCTGATAAGAGGCCTAGGGTGGAGCCAGAGTTGGGAAGTTTTGAGCAGGCTTCGGATGTTTCAGAGTCTTCAGCTGAAGACTTGCAGGAGTACTCTCCCTATTCTGATTCTGATGCAGATTATTCCACTCCTTCTGCTTCTCCTCCAGAGGATTTTTCTTTTTCGGAGACACTTCATTCTATGAGGGAACATTTTAAGTGGGAAGGTCAGGACTTCTCTGATTCTAGGAAAAGGCTTAGGGAGTTTTTGCTGTTACCCCAGCATAGGCCCTTGGCTATACCCCCTGTTCTGGATGTTGTGGAAGATGTGTTTGCAGAGGCTTCACTTAATCCTGATTCTCTGCCTCCTGCTCCTGTTAAACCGGATAGGTATTACAGGGTGCCTGAGGCTCATAAATATCTTTATAAGAGTCCTAGGGCGGACCCAGAAACTATTAGCCAGGGACCTAAGGGTGTCAAGGCCTCTGTTGTAAAAAATCCGGTTCCTCTAGGTAAAGAAGCCAGAGCTTTGGATAGATGGGGAAAGAAGGTCTATACATCTTCTACCTTAGCTATGAGGGCTTTGAATTGCCAGTTTCATATGTTGAAATATCAAAACTTTCTTCTTTCTCAATTGAAGTCTAAGGTGGATGCTCTGACGGAAGGCATTGAGTGTAAAGAATTACAAGATTTGGTGCATGTCTCTGAACAGGTGGGTAAGCATTCATTACAGTGTGGTTTTGATGCTGTGCAGGCCTCGTCTAGGGTGGCTGCCACTGGCTCAGTTCTTCGCAGGCACGCCTGGCTGAAGGATCAAAATTTATCTGACCATGTTAAGACAAGGATTTTGGATGCTCCTTTGCAGTCTGATGTGTTGTTTGGTTCACCTGTGGAGTCAGTCTTGAAGAAAATGGAAGACAAGGCTAAGTCTATGCAGGCTGTTAAAGATTTTTTGCAAGTTCAGCCTCCAAGTTTAGTAGGAATTGGCCTGCTAAGGGGTGGACGTATCCTTCTTATGATTCTCAGTCTAGGGGTAGATCTAGACGTGGTAGGGGCAGAGCTCGGAGTTCTTTCAGGCCTAGAACAGGGAGTTCACCTGCACAATCTTCGGGTGAGGGCAGGGGCCAGTCCTTTCGTAAACAGGCCCAATGACCTACTTATTCAGCTGCCAGATCCTTCTTGCCTGGCAGCACCTTTGGGAGGAAGGTTAGCACTCTTCAAGGAAAATTGGATGTTGATTACCCAAGACAAATGGGTATTGGATATCATACACCAGGATTACAAGTTTTATTTCCATACCTTGCCTCCTTTCAAAGGCATGCCGGACGTTCCTCCTCAGCAAAGACTAGAGGCTCAAAAACAAATTTCTCTACTACTTCAAATAGGGGCCATACAACCGGTCCCTCTGCCAGAAGTGGGCCTAGGATTTTATTCTCGCCTGTTTCTAGTACCAAAGAAAGGAAACACGTGGAGACCAATTTTGGATTTATCTATCCTCAACACATATCTGGACATTCCCAAGTTCAAAATGTTGACGTTACAACAGCTTTTACCTCTGCTGGGCAAAGATCACTGGATGGTGACTCTGGATCTCAAGGAGGCTTACCTTCATGTTCCTATCAGGCCCAGTTGCAGGAAGTATCTGCATTTGGCTGGGACTTCACATTATCAGTTCTCTGCATTGCCCTTTGGCTTATCTACTGTGCCCAGAGTGTTCACGAAGGTTCTGGCTCCAGTGGTAGCTTTCTTCAGGCTAAGAGGAATACAGATCTATCCTTATTTGGACGATTGCCTGATTCTAGCCCAAGAAAAGGACTAACTTCTTCATCATTTACAGTATGTGATGGCAGTGTTAAGATGCCTGGGGTATTCTGTGAACGAAATAAAGTCCAGTCTAGTACCCTCTCAGGACATGTGCTTTCTGGGTGTGAGACTGAATACAGCATCCCAGATGGCCTTTTTGACCCCGGACAAACAACAGAATCTTTCTCTTTACTTCCACCAATTGTCTCGTCAGTCCAGGCTGACTGCAAGGACAGTCCTTCAAGCCTTGGGGTTCATGGCATCTTGTATTCTGGTACTTCCCAATGCCAAACTGCATATGAGGAAGCTACAGTGGTATCTCAAGAATGTATGGACACAGCACTGCCAAGATTTGGACACTGTCATTCAGATAATACCTTGCATTCAAAAGGAATTTTTGTGGTGGGCTCAGGAATGTCACCTAAACAAGGGACTCTCTGTGACCCGGCCAGAGGCGAGTCAGATTTTAACGACAGATGCCTCAGACAAAGCTTGGGGAGCTCATCTAAATGGAAAATGGGTACAAGACACGTGGCCTGCCAGACTTCAACATCTACATATCAACTTGAAGGAGATGTTAGCAGTCCAATTTGCATTGATAGCTTTCAAGGATTTACTTCTTCCAGGGCAGGTGTTGATTCAAACAGACAACACAACTGTCATGTGGTACATCAACAAGCAAGGGGAACGATTCTTATCCTCTATGCAGACAAGCAATGATTTTGTGGGAGACTGCTCTCAGTTTACAGCTAAATCTTCAGGCAAGGTTTCTGCCAGGAGCACAGAACTCCTTAGCAGATGTGTTGAGCAGACAAATTATGGATCCCCACGAGTGGAAATTGGATCCTCGTGTATTTCAGAGATTGACAGTGTTATGGGGAACTCCAGACATAGATCTGTTCGCTTCTCCACTAAATTACCAGCTGCCAAAGTTTTGCACAAAAAGGTTTCATCCCACAGCTTGGAAAGTGGATGCTCTCTCATTCAATTGGAGCAATCTTCACGTGTATGCCTTTCCACCTCTGCCTCTCCTCCCAAAGGTACTGCTGAAGGTCAGACAGGACAAGCCAAACGTGATTTTAATAGCTCCAGATTGGCCTCGACAGCACTGGTACCCATTACTGAGAAGTCTGGTACAGGAGCCTCCATGGCCTTTGCCTTCGATTCCTCACCTGCTGTCTCAGGAGAACAGTCATTTACTCAATGTCAAACTTCATTCTCTACATCTGACAGCCTGGCATATTCTGTTTTAAACCCTGGAGGGTCTCAGCTTCCACAACAAGTTTTGAATGTTATTTTGGAGGCCAGAAGGCCTAGTACAAGGAAAGTTTACGCAGATAAATGGAGGAGATTTTTATTTTGGAGTACAGCAAAGGACTTTGATGTTTCTAAACCTAATTTAAGTGTTGCTTCAATACCTTACTGAGTTATTGGACAAAGGTTTGTCCTTCTCCTCTATAAAGGTTCATGCTGCAGCAATTTCTGCTCACTATGACTGTGACCCACCATTATTTTCTCAGCCTTTGTTTAAGCAATTCCTTAGAGGGGCAAAGAATATAAGACCCCCACGTAGAGCTCCTACTCCTGCTTGGAATCTCAATTTTGTGTTGGAGAAACTCACTCTACAACCTTTTGAGCCTGCAGCATCGGCAGAGTTGAAATATTTATCATGGAAGACTGCTTTTGTTGGCCATTACCTCTGAGAAGGGTTTCTGAATTACAGGCCCTTATGGCAGTTGAGCCTTTCTTAATTTTCCACAAGGATAGGGTGTCTTTGCGTACTAACCCTTCTTTTATGCCTAAAGTGGTTTCTAGTGTGGCTTTAAACCAAACTATTCATTTGCCTACTTTTTATGCAAACCCCAAAATAAAGGGAAAGGATTTTGCACACTTTGGATATACACAGACAGTTGCGATATTATTTGAGCAGAACTAAAGGGTTCAGGCAGTCTCAGCAGTTGTTTGTTTCTTTTGCTTTGGGTTCTCAGGGCAAACCTGTTTCAAAACAAACTATTTCTAAGTGGATTGGTTTTGTATTGCTTTCTGTTATTCCCATCATGGTAAGGAGATTCCAGCTGGGATTAGGCCTCATTCCACTAGGGCTACTGCCACTTCTACAGCTTTTAAAGGGGGTGGCTACTAAAGATATTTTGGAAGCAGCTACTTGGAGTTCAGTGCATACTTTCTCTAAGCATTACCACCTTCCACTTTACTCTAAATCTAGGGCTGGATTTGCCACTGCAATTTTACAGGGCATGTTGGCAGCTCCTAATGCTTTATAGTTTTGCCATCCTCCCTTACCTCTGCTTTGGGATTCTACCCATATGTAAGGACTGCAGCAATGTGAGATGAAGAACATAGTACAGTTTTGTACCTACCATAAATGTAGATGTTCAAGATCCACATTGCTGCAGTCCAATTTACCCTCCCTCCTTCCCCTCTGTTGTTGAAGGTGGTGGTGTGGTTTGTGTTGTACATATTGTAAATATGGTTAGTGCACGGGTGGTTGGTTAGGTTTTGCTGGTTTTTGGCTTTGGCCTTTCTTGTTAGGGCCTTCTGACATCTGGGGCAAGAAAAGACTGAGGAAATGACGTCGGTTATGTGCTTTTGTACCCTGACGTCCTGATGTCAGTTTTAAGCGCCTTGACCGACGTCAGCCTAATACTTTGGTATTCGGGCCGACCGAGGACAGCGGACTACCCATATGTAAGGACTGCAGCAATGTGGATCTTCGAACATCTACATTTATGGTAGGTAAAAAACTGTACTTTACTCTCATTCCCTGCCCACAACAGGAGTTTCGATGGTGGGCAAAGGCTTGTCACCAAAACAAGGGACAGCCATTACATTACCCCCAGCCAGGCAGACACTAACAACGGATGCATCAGATTATGCCTGGGGGGCCCACATGGCAGGAAAATGCATTCAGGGCACATGGTCCTCAACCCAAAAGCATCTACATATCAATCAAAAAGAGATGCTAGCTGTTCAGAATGCCCTGACAGCCTTCAAGGACCTACTTCATTTGGGACAACTACTGATAAAGACAGACAACACCACGGTCATGTGGTATATAAACAAGCAGGGGGGCACACATTCTTACCCCCTTTGCAGACTAACCATGACTTTGTGGGACACAGCATTAACTTACCAAGTACATCTGCAGGCACAATTCCGGCCAGGAAGCAAAAATACTCTGGCAGACGAACTAAGCAGAAACCTCATGGATCCCCACGAGTGGCAGCTGGATCCACACGTCTTCAGCATGATAACAAGGAAATGGGGATGCCCGGACATAGACCTATTTGCCTCCCCTCACAACTACCAACTAAAAAGATTTTGCACAAGGACTTATCACAGACAAGCATGGAAAGTGGACACCCTATCTTTCAGCTGGAAAAACCTATCAGTATATGCCTTTCCTCCACTGCCTCTCCTCCCCAAGGTACTCCTAAAGGTCAGACAGGAGAAGCCAAAACTTATACTGATTGGTTTCCAATCCTAAAAAACTTTAGTCTCAATGCCCAGCTTCGACCTTACCTCAAATACCTCATCTACTGTCCCAGCAAAACAATCAGATCCTGCACAGCCAACTCAGGACTTTAAAGCATGGCGGATAATGTAGTCATACAAAGTACACCTCTCAGTAAAGCTGTGATGGATGTCATTTTGGAGGCCAGAAGGCCTAGTAGTAGAAAATCTTATGCTGGAAAATGGAAGAGATTCTGTGCTTGGAACCAGGCACAAGGAACTGATACAGCTGTGCCAGATATTCCCCAGATTTTACAATACTTAACTAAGATGCTGGACAAAGGCCTATCTTTTTCATCTATTAAAATTCATGCCTCTGCTATTTCGGCTCATTACAATAAAGAACCACCAATCTTTTCTCATCCCTTATTAAAGCAGTACCTCAGAGGAGCCAAAAATTTAAGACCTCCAAGGCGATCACCAATGCCTGCATGGGACCTCAACTATGTCTTGGAAAAACTCACCCTGCCTACTTTTGAGCCAGCTGCTACTGCTGATATAAAGTTTTTATCCTGGAAAACCGCTCTGCTCCTAGCAATAACTTCCGCAAGACTAGTTTCAGAGCTACAGGCACTCATGGCTGTGGAACCTTTGATAATTTTTTATCCAGACAGGGTGTCTCTGAGGACAAACCCAACATTTATGCCTGAGGTGGTGTCCAGTGTGGCTCTTAACCAAACTGTTCATCTGCCAACTTTTTATCCAAATCCACAGAACAAGGGAGAGAGAATTCTGCATTCTTTGGATGAATTTTGGCTACCCTTTTAGGGGGGCACCTGACATCTGGGGCAAGAAAAACTGAAGAAAATGGTGTCTGCCGCATCTTTTATACCCCTGATGACCTGACATCAGGGAAGGGGCGACAGCAGCCGATGCAGGACCGGAGACTTTGGAATTCAGGCCAACTGAGAGCAACCTGCCAGCAGGATTACCCAAATGTAATGATTGCAACAGTGAATACACTCTAACATCTACATTTATGGTAAGTGTACACAACTGTACTTTTCTTTCCTGAAGATCTTTGCTATGTAACACTTATTGTGGACATCTTTGATTAAGTCCACATCCAGGTACCCTATCCTGTTTTCTGCAAATACTGATGTAAATTTTAAGAAGTCAGTTGTGGAGCTTAAATAACTTACAAGTTCCTGGGCGACTAAAGCATCACCCTTTAACACCATAAATGTCATCCAGGTATCATGTATAGTATTGTATTTGATCGTATTGTGGATTAACGAAAAGTGTCATTTTTGAGCTTAATAAATGCTGCTTTTATGGATCTAGTTGGACTCAACTGGTGTGTGATACAGGTCTACTCAGGCTTCTTTGATGTGAAATATGCAGCTTGCCCGAGTCCGTTCAAAACCCAGGGTTTCTGTAGCCTCATGAGGTTAGGGGAATATACGTTATCTTACTGAAGTCATTCTTTCCAGTCTTCAGGCTTTGTAAGCTGATCTGATTACAGGTGTAGGTTGACATTTGAACAAGGAGAGAAGGGCAAGAGATTCTCCCTTTATAGTAAAACACTGCAGATCTGTGAATTGTTGCTGTCAGTTATGTATTTCTTGCAGTGGATTGCAGCTTATTCGGAGGGGTTGTCTTTCAGACACTCAGTATCCAAACATTTCACCTAGGTGATATCAGTGCCAGGGCTTTATGCATATACCATGTGAGCCGTGCCAGGGCTTTATGCATATACCATGTGAGCCATGGTGTACAAATTAATTTGAAGTGGACAACATCTGTCAGGAGTAAGGGTAAAAGAATATTTCAACACCAAGTAACAAATGAAATTAAAAGGATACAGGTGAGCCAGCAGAGAATACATCTTTGTTTAGAGTGATACATGATGTCCTTCAAGGATGCATCTGCAGTCTTTACAAATGGGGGTTGTCCTGTCGTCAGGCAGCCCTTCGGTCGGCCGGATTCCAAAGTCTGCATCAGCCGACGCCATTTTCCTCAGTCTTTCTTGCCGCGTGGCGCCCGAAGCAGAAGCTGTTCGCAAGTGCCGGTCGGTCAGATCCAGAGATTACTACTACCGAATACTACTTCGAAGACTTCTATAAAGCTAAGTACCCCGTTGGGGACTCTTTCTTGCCTCAGCCGATGTCAGAGAAAGTTAATAACTGTTTATCTTGTGGGAAACAAATACCTCATAAAGATTTCCACTCCTATTGCATACATTGTTTAGGCCCAGACCACGACGTAGCAGCTTGTCTAGCCTTTGCTTCTTACATGTTTGTTGTATTAGAAGCTGTCCAGTTACAAGTTTCTAATGCAACAGTCTTATTGTATGAGCTGCATATTTAATTTTGTATTTAATTCCAAAGTC
The DNA here is from genome assembly GCF_019279795.1 of Protopterus annectens. Classification (NCBI taxonomy): domain Eukaryota; kingdom Metazoa; phylum Chordata; order Ceratodontiformes; family Protopteridae; genus Protopterus; species Protopterus annectens. The sequence goes on along the minus strand of NC_056726.1, from coordinate 1,821,999,202 downwards.
ATACCTGCACTGGTCAGTACCAGTCAACCACTGGGAGCTTTTATAGGTTGACCTGTTCAATAACTGCAGAATTGTAATCAACTATTTCTACTGTCCAGAAAAACAAGGAGTAGTGGGCAGTGACACAGAGCATCTTTTTTACATTGCTTCTGCTGCCTTTTGACAGTCAAGTTCTTGGCCCCTCTTCTTTTTGATAGCTGCTCAGAGGTACTGTTTTGATTTTGAGGTTCCTAGCAGATAAAGTACCATTCCAGTTTGCTGCTCATTCTTTACTTCCTTGTTGTCCTCAACTGACACTGTTGGCCCTCCTCATGGGGTTGAGGATGTCATTCACTTATCTGTGAATTCAGCTAATCTAACATCAGCGATCCTTCTTGGCGAGTCTTTGGTTGGGTTTATTCTTTCCTTCACTCAGAATTCTCCAAGTTTTTGTAGAATCACATTCTCAGATATGCATTTTCTGATGCCATAACATCACCAGCTAGATGCATACATGCATTTGTCTTTTGAGACCTAGTTCTTTTATGCTGTCCATACAGTTTGGATTACAGTCCTACCTGTCATCTGTGATGCTCCTGTTTTGCTTATAGAGCCATTTAGTGTCTGTGTTTATTGGATAATTATTCAAGAACTTGCATAGCATTGCTTTTGTGTTCAGCAAAGGAACACGGTGTCAAGTTCTGCTGTAGTTACCAGAGGTTAAGCACTGCTAATTTTCATTATTAGAGGGTGAAGCTGCAGGGGGCATTGTAACTGAAAAGATGAAGGTGGTTGAGAACTCTCATAGAATAACTTGGAGGATACTCTGTGATTATAGGCAACGGCATTACCACAAGGACCACAACCCAGAGTGTAGATTAGGTCCGATTGTAGTGCTGTATGTTTTAAAGTGGTCTTTGGTCTTCTCAGATAGTGACCTGTTTTTCTCAGCTAGTTAGGAAGAATTGGAGGAGGTACAACCCCCCCCCCCTCTTCCACCCACTCTGAGAGAGCTTTCTCTGGTACATATGTTGCTCAGTGTCAGTTGACCAGCTGAAGCTTGTGGTGTTTTCAGCCTCATTCAAGGAAGTGCCTGGTTGTCATCCAGTCACACTTTGGGATCATGAGGCCAAGGTCTTTCCTTAGGGTCTCTCTCAGGGCCCCCACAAAAATAACCAGCTCTCTTGCAAAGAGTACATTGGATTGGTCCATGCCAAGGCTCATGGCTGATGGCTAAGATTATCAACAGAATTTTGATGACTAATGACAGCATGAGTAGTGGGTGTGGGGTCTGCAACTTTAGGGTATAGTCTGAGGCTTCTCTTCATATGCTGCCTTAAGCAGTTGTATAGTTGTTGGATTTGCCCTGACCTAGTCCCTAGCTTGTATTAATCATGTGCCTTCTTGTGAGTCTGTTCTTGAATTCACACTTGAAAGTAGTGGGATGGGGCTGCACTTTACCCTTTCACATAATTTTCTTATTCCCCTCTCATCACACATGAATTTTGAAGCTAGATAATACACAGTAAACCACACTTCATGATCAACATACTAGTCACATCAGTAATTTAAAGAAAAAAAGAGATGCATCGTACATTTCCCTTTTTTAGAAGAAAAAATAAATGACCCTGTATGGCAGAAGTTTGTAATATAGTTCATTAAAGTCATTCAAATTTTACACGGTCTCTTTATTAAAGTGTATATTTTTCCATAGTTTTTGTCACTGTTTTTTAAATGTGTTTGAGTAGTAGAGTTATGTACTAGATGGTAGTCAGATGTTATGCTAATTAGATGTCCAAATATTTGATTGTATGTACCTACTTTTCAAGGACCTTTGTACCTATGTTCATAGTATACACGTTGAGAGGTATGAGTTAGGGTCACTCTCCTTATTGATCGGTGAAGGCAGGAGGGCTTTATTTCTCTGATGGATGAGGACATGTCCTCTCTCTCCAGCCCAGTGATCAAGAAGTTCAGTATGAACTGGCCTTAAGCCTGGTCTCATCTCCCCAGAAGTGTCTGGGTCTGCATCTGGAGAAAAAGCCTGAAGAGCTGTGTTATCTCATCCATGGAGCCAGTGATCAAGATGCAATTGTAACAGGTTGGAAGCACCCTGAATCTACTCCACAGGCTCCAAAGAGGGTGGATGTGCTTTACCCTGTCCCCTTATGAGTGGAAATGGATATCTCTGTGATTTCTTCAGTCAAGTAAAGATTCCAAACACAAAAGTCCTCTTGCCATACTATCTGAGAAGAATCTACAGCTTTGGCAAGACGTGTATGGTAAGAACACATACTCTACCATGTTGGAGCTTGGAGCAGTTAACTCTGCAACTTGCATGTCCTGGCTGAGAGTGCAACCCGACCTTGGTGCATCTAAAGTATGAGGCAAACTAAACAAATCTTGGAAAGTGACCTTTCAATTTCTTGATCGGGGAATGGGAAATCTTGGCCAATTCTGTAGCATAAAGTATCTGAGTATGTCACAGGTGACCCAAGTTCGAAAAGTGGTGCAGGTATTTGTAGGCACTGGCTGGTGAGAATGGGAGTGAGTGGCCATCACCAACTCACCTATCCAGGGGAAAGGGTGGTGGCTTTGGCTCACAACAGTGGTTGCACCTAATTTGAACACTAGTTTTTACCAAGTGAAGCTCAAGCCTAACAAACCCATACTTTCATAATGTATTCACATCAGTAGCAGAGGAGAATTCCGCTTGTGGTGGCTCAGTCCTCCTCTGGTTTCAGCAGTAGCAGAGCTTGGATGGGCTGCAAAAGGGGAGGGAGTGTTTCTTGGGGGGGGGGGGGCCTGGAACAACAAGTTGGCCTGCTCCCTACTACTTTCTTGGGGAATGCATGGCCAGTCAGAATTCCCAGTTAAGAATGAATAAACCATAGGGTTCTTGCTTAAGCTGGAAATGCCAAATTCCCATTTGAACTGGATCAGTGAGCTAATTGGGTAGTGGAGTCCGTTAGGTGAAATCCTGGGGGAATGTGGGAGCAAATGAAAAAAATGGGGGGAAGGGGTCAAGACCAAGGTGCCCCCCCCCCAAAAGATTTCATTCTAGTCGCTATAGGGCTGGTCATTATAAGTTGGGGGGGGGGGTATTGATCATCCATTGCCAGGGTGCATGGTTTAAGGTAAAAATAAGAAATAGATACTTGCTGGATGGGAGCTTGAGGTTGGACTGCAAGACCATACCCTTGGTGAAAAATGGCCTGAAATTAAATGGGATGGCTGTCAGACCTGTTACTTCATGTTGCACTTGACAGGTATGAACTTGCATTCGAGATCTGCATTGCCTAGCTCATGGAGTGTGTCCGTCACATGCTAATCTTACTTGAGATGGTGCAGTAACCTACACCTGTAGATAGTGGCAGCAGTGGGACTCCATCCATGCTCTTTGCGGGTCGCTGTTGCAGTCATAACCTGTAGATATCTCTGCTGCTGGCAGATCAGTGTCCAAAACTGACTGAGCAGAGCACCCTTCCCAGTGATTAGGCTGATGTACCTAAGACTTAATATACCTGCCTGTGCCAGTTTGAGTTTTTTTTTTTTTTCCCCCTCGCATACAAGTTCACTAGAAGATAGTCCAGCACTGGTCCAGTCCTACAACTGAAGTGCATCTAGAGATGTTCAGTGTTTGAGACCGTTTTCGTTCCATGTCTTTACAACTGTTGATGAAAATGATTTCCAGAACTATGTGGAGTATGTGTGCCCCTGAGAAAGTCACCTGATATGCTTCTAAGTGCCACATATCTTGTATGAACTTCTGCAGCCTGTGTCCAGACCATAATGTGGCTGGCTGTATTACCTGCTAGGGTTTTCATCCAAAGATTTTAAAGAAAAGGTAGGAAGCTCTCTGTATACCAGGCTAGACAGAGGCTCTTTGGCCCTGTTTGAATCGGTCACCATGTCAGCAGCTATGCAGCAGCAGGGTGACGGACACTGATCTCAGAAAGAAAAAGAAAGTCTGTTCATAGAGACGAAGAAAAGAACGGTGAACTTTCAAGCTCATAAGATCCTTGGGTCTGAGTACCAGATCCTTAGATACTCTTGCTCAGCCCCTGGCCCTGATACATTCAAACACTGAGGCCCCTGACATAATCCCCGAGGAGGTCATTGTTCCTATGAATCCTGGCACTTTCCACTAAACCAGAGACCAGGCCCTGTGCTTCGCATTGGACACTGCCTCCAGAGGTCCTCCTCAGAATGACATCTGATTAAAGGAGAAGGCAAAACGAACTATTACTGTTAAAGATGGTGCTGCGGTAGCGTTGTCACCTCACAGTAAGACGCTGTCCGGTTCGACTCTGTTGGAGCGTCTTCTGCGTGGAGACGTGTGAATGGGCATACCTTTGTTGAAGGTTGTGCGTCAGGGCTGGCAACTCAGTACGTAAAAATCAACTGCCAATCATTAGTGGACCGGAGTTCCGCTGTGGCGACCCCTAACCGGGAAAAGCCGAAAGTCACAACAGCTGTTAAAGATGTCCACATCCTTAAGTCAGCATCCATGGATGCCCATGAGATTCCCAAATCTCTAGTAAGCTGCCTATCCACGCAAGACTCCAGCACCTGTACGTAAGGTATCTCTTACATAGAGAGCTACCTCTTGGTAAGTCCCCCTCTTTGGCCCCAGCAAGCTGCCTCCTCAGGATTCAGTTAAGTTTGCTCAGGGTTTCCTTCAAATTCTATGTAGTCCGCAGATAGAGTCATAACAGTCCTCTGTGTTTGGAGTACTCCTCTTCAAAAGGAAAAGGGATGTTCCCCTGTGGGAGATTCAGACATATAAGATTTCTGAAGAGTACGAGGAGCTGGACTAAATGTCATAGCTTTTTTCCCCTCTAGGCTTTGACACAGCAAAGACTTCAGCCTCTGATCCTCCGCCAGATGACATGTCATTTGGGAGCATGTACTCAGTTATGAGAGAACACTACAAGCTGAGGCCTCTTGACTTCTAGAAGAGATACTGAGGCATTTTGAGTTTTGTTCTTTGGCTTCATAAACTAATGGCTATCTCTAAAGTCCAGAAAACCATTCTAGACATTTTCCAGACAGCGTTCTTGGGGCCAGATTCACACCTCCCACCCCACCCCTAGCTGACCAGACAGGTTTTACAGGCTTCAATATCTTCACAAGTTTCTTGTGATTTAATTTCTCCAAGTGTTTGGGTTACTAATACCATGATGGGAATGGACCCCATTCCTAAAAAGTACAATTAAAGTTCATTAAATTAGTATTAGATAACCAAGAGTGCTGCTTGCAGTTTATGAAACCCATAATTTGTCCTTTATCATGGCTTAGCTGCAAAGTGGTTTGCCACTGTTTCATGGTCACTGTAATGCAATTGTCAATGTTGGGTGTATCTTGTACATCTATAAGCACTCTCTTTCTCCTTTATCCATGAATGTGGGATGTTGTCAAATGATATGTTCGTGTTTCACTGTTGCAGTCCTTACATTTGGGTAATCTGCTGGCAGGTTGCCCTCAGTCGGCCTGAATAACAAAGTCTTGGGTCCTGCGTCGGTTGCTGTCTCTTCTTCCATGACGTCAGGTCGTCAGGGGTATAAAACATGCAGCCAAAGCCATTTTAATCCTCCTTTCTTGCCGCGCGGTGCTCGAAGCAGAAGCAGTTTGCAAGTGCCGGTCGACTGACTCCTGAAATTTTCATTTTCAAGTTTCAGAACCGAAGTCTTCAAACTAAAGCTAAGTACCCCGTTGGGGAAACTTTTTCTTGCTCCTTACTGATGTCAGTAAAAGTTAATAATTGCATTACTTGTGGGAAGCAAGTACCTCATAAGGATTTTCATTAGTACTGTATTCTTTGCCTAGGCCCTGATCACAACGTGCCTTGCTGTCGGTTTTCTGCTAAATTTAACCAACGCACTATTAAGCATCGGTATATTTTTGCTTTTTAATGTTTTGGTTCAAGATTTAACTACCCTGAAATGTCGGTTAGCAATCCGACTACCGGAGTTCACAAAAAACGCAAGGAAAAAGACAAGACAGACCATCTAGGTCCAAAAGCGACGAAGCTTCTCCTAAGCCAATCGCTGGTACTCAGTGAGGCGCTTTCGAAGCCCATGATGCCCGCTACCTTTGAGTCACAGGCCTCTACCGAGACCCATTCGGAGTCCGGTATGCCGCGAGATTCTGGAAGTATTGAACCCGAGGATGTCTCTCTCTTGGATGGGTCCGGAGCCGCTGAGCAGGCACCGGCTTCTGAGGGTGTTTTCAGGCCTCAACATTTGTATATTAAACCGAAGTCATCATCAAAAACAAGGCCAAAACCAACTTCTGTGTCTAAAAAAACTGAAGCATGAGCCACGTGCTCAGGCCCCTATGCCTAAAAAAACAAATGATCAAAATGGCTGAGGATTTAATTACCTTGATCAGGGGTTCCCAACCCCCTCCTGCTAAGAGGCCTAGGCAAAGTACTGATTATGAATCTTCAGATCAGGTTTCCATTTCTTCTGATCAGGAATTTTCTATTCCACCTCATGAGGACTCTGATGCAGAGGAATCCATCCCTTCTGCTTCTCCTCCTGAGGATTACTCTTTTGGAGAGAGTTTGCGTACTTTAAGGGAACATTTTCACTGGGAGAGTCAGGACTTCTCAAAGTCCAAAAAGAGGCTTTGGGATTTCCTTCTTCCTCAGCATAGGCCTTTGGCTACACCTCCTGTTTTAGACATTGTTTTGTTTGATCAGAATCCAGCATGGCTCCTGATTCCCTGCCTCCAGCTCCTAGTAAACCAGACAGGTATTACAGGGTTCCTGACTCCCACAAATTTCTTTTCAAAAATCCTGCTGCTGTACAGCCAAAAATCCTACCCCTTCTGATAAAGATTCCAGGGCGCTGGATAGATGGGGAAAGAAGGTTTATACGTCTGCAACCTTGGCAATCAGGGCTTTAAACTGCCAGTTTCATATGCTTAAATATCAACAGCATGTTATGGGCTTACTGAAACGGAAAATGATCTTGATTTCTGAATGTGTGGAAAAGAGTGTTACAGGATTTATTGCATTCAGCAGAACAGGCTGGAAAGCATACTTTGCAATGTGGTTTTGAGTCCTTGGAGGCCTCTTGCAGGGCCACAGTAACTGGATCTGTGATAAGGCATGCCTGGCTCAAGGAGCAAAATCTGCCTGATCATGTTAAAGCTAAATTGTTGCATGCCCCTTTACAGCAGGACAGTCTGCTTGGTAATAAGGCAGAAGAGGATTTAACGAAAATTGAAGGCAAAGCTAAATCTATGCAAACTGTAAAAGATTTCTTGCAAGTGCAGCCACCCAGGTTCAGTAGACACTGGCCTACTAAGAATTGGTCCTTTCCTGTGTCCAACAGAGCTGCTCAGGGTAAACCCAGATGCTCCAAAGGCTCCAGATATCCATCACAAGGATCGTACAGGTCAAAGCAATGGGGTACCTCCACCTCCAAATCAGGAGGTAACAAAGCACAACCCTACAGTAAACATTCTCAATGTCTTTCCTCTGCCATCTCCAAGCACTTATCTTTTGGCAGCCCCCTTGGGGGGAAAGGTAGCACTTCATGCTCAAAATTGGCATTTAATTACCCAAGACAAGTGGGTATTAAACATAGTATCCCAGGGGTACAGATTTCATTTCCACACATTGCTAATTCCAAACGGATGGCCAGATCTGCCACCAAACCAGTGGGCAGAGGCCCAGAAACAAGTCATGTCCCTCATGGATAATGGGGGATATTCAACCAGTGCCAGAAAAGGAAAAGGATTTTATTCAAGACTTTTCCTGGTACCCAGAAAAGACAAATCATGGCGTCCAGTTTTGGACTTATCAATTCTAAATTCGTTCCTGGACATTCCAAAATTCAAAATGCTGACTTTACAACAGCTACTGCCTATGCTAGGCAAGAATGCCTGGTTGGTAACTCTAGACTTAAAAGAGGCATACCTGCATATCCCAGTAAGGGAATCTTGCAGAAGGTACCTCCGCTTCAAAGCAGGCTTTTTGCATTACCAATTCTCTGCACTGTCCTTTGGCTTATCTACTGCGCCCAGGGTCTTTACAAAGTGCCTGGCACCAGTAATTGCATTTTGCAGACAAACATTGAAATTTATCCTTGTCTGGACAATTGTCTCATTCAGGCAGAGGACAAGGACACTCTTCTTCAACATCTGGCATTTGTAAAAAGGCTTCTAGCATGCCTAGGGTACACCATAAATGAAAATAAATCACAACTGGTACCCTCTCAAATAATTACATTCTTGGGTGCAAGCTTGAATACAACTGCCCAGATGGCTTGCCTCACGAAAATTTCTTTCTTTCTTTTGGCAGTCACTTCAGCATGAAGGTTTCAGAACTATAGGCTCTCATGGCAGTAGAACCTTTCATTATATTTTACCCAGACAGGGTGGCCCTCAGGACCAATCCTTCTTTTATGCCTAAGGTGGTATCCAGTGTGGCTCTTAAGCAGACCATTCACCTGCCAAATTTTTTCCCCAAATCCGCAGAACAAGGGGGAGCGGATTCTGCATTCATTAGATGTACACAGACAACTAAGATTCTACTTAAACAGGACAAAATCTCTAAGGAAGTCTGAGCAACTACTGGTGGCATTTGCTGCAGGATCAGAGGGGAAGGCTATATCAAAGCAGACTATTTCTAAATGAGTAAGCCATTGCATTCATTTCTGCTACTTGTACCATGGTAAACCTGTGCCCAAGGGGATCAGATCCCATTCCACCAGGGCTGCCTCTACTTCAGTAGCTTTTCTTAGAGGGGTCCCTACCAGAGACATTCTAGAAGCTGCTACTTGGAGCTCAGTTCATACGTTCACAAAGCATTACCATTTACCTCTCTTTTCTAAATCCAGGGCAGGCTTTGCCACTGCAGTCCTGCAGGGCCTTAAAGCTGCTCCTAAGGCTGTTTAGTTCCATCCTCCCATCCATAGTTTTGGGATTCTACCCAAATGTAATGACTGCAACAGTGAAACACGAAGAACATAGTACCATAAGTGTAGATGTTCGAGTGTATTCACTGTTGCAGTCCAGATTACCCACCCGCCAGCCCCCTTTCTATACCTTTTCTTTCCTTCACTATGCTCAAAAGCCTTTGTGGTGTATTTGCTTTTAGTTGAAGGTAAATTTTGTGTGTTCTAAAGTGCATTTATATATATATTTGTAGTTTTATATATAATATATATATATATATATATATATATATATGTGTTTTTGCTCCCCATTTGGGGGGGCAGCTAACATCTGGGACAATAAAAACTGATTAAAATGGCATCCTCTGCATGTTTTATACCCCTGACGACCTGACGTCATGGAAGAGGAGACAGCAACTGACGCAGGACCCAAGACTTTGTTATTCAGGCCGATTGAGGGCAACCTACCAGCAGATTACCCAAATATAATGACTGCAACAGTGAATACACTCGAACATCTACATTTATGGTAAGTGTGCACAACTGTACTTTTTTGTAATCTATCCTTGCCATACTTCGATTTGTCCCCTTTTTGCAATTCTCCATTATGATTTTATTTAACAAGTGATCTTTTGTTCCACTTGACATTCTTTTGTTGCCATGATTGAGTTTTCTTTTAAATTACTATAAACTCTGTCAGCATCAGTTCCAGTATATAGTTTATACATAGTCTGAAAGCAAGTTAGTGGGAAGTAAATAGTGTGGGAAGAAATAGCCAGGGAATTGTTATGGCTAGGCTTGTATAGGCCCTAGGGCCGATGGCCTAGTACGAACCTATGTTTTTAGGATAGCTTGTAGGTTCGGTCTTAAGGGAGTATCATTTTTCCTGTTAATCAGGTTTGTGTCTGTTTGGAGTGAGCATACAAGTAGTTCTTACTCTGAGCTAAATCTTCATGTTGATACTTTTAGCCAGAAGTTGGGTACTGCATCTGGGCCTGGGGTTTTCCAATTAGGAGTTTTTCTTAATTTTGTTTCAATTTATCTGGCTGTTACTTCATCCCATTTCATGTCCTGTACATTTGAACTTCTTACTGTTTCTTTTACTTCTATCTATTAATCAGCTTTGATGTGTTCCACAGGGTCTTCATAGATATTTCTCCAAAATGTGTCTGTTTCTTCTTTTGGTGGTGGTTCTATTCCTTTTGCTTTGTTTCCCAATTCTGTCTAAAACTTTTTTGGGTCATTGTAAATTGCTTATTTTGTCCTTTTCCTTTATATTTTATCTGCATTTCTTCTAAGTGTTTCTGCCTGTGGTGATATTGTTAATTGTTTGCAATAGTGTGTGATTGATCCTGGTCCTTTCTAATACTATGCATTGTTCTTATGTATGTCTTTCAAAATATTTTTGTTCTGTTCCCTCTGTTATACTCTTAACAGTGACACTTTTTGTCTTAATTTATAATGTAGTTTAGGAACATACAGTTTCTTGGTAATTCCAGATTTCATGCTGCATCTGTATTTAAACATTTTATAGGCTGTATTTTAATTGTATGTTTTTTGATTGTTTACTAAGTCCGATTGGACCTTTTTAAACATCTGACCGTCATGTGCTTGTTTTGTTAGCTATTTAAATGTGGTGTATTAGTTTTGTTGAACAGTCTAAAGAAGTGGGTGTATGTGTGCCCACGAAAGCGCTTACTTTCAAATTAATTTTTTTTTGTGCACTCTGCATGTCATAACACAGCATTTAAATCATGGGATACCTAAACAAGCGGGGGGGGGGGGGGGCATACACATACCAAATGTGCAGGCTGGCCTATGCTGGTTTACGAACAGGCCCCTGGAGTACATTCTCCTTCTAAAGGCCACATTACCCTTTCATACCCTTTGTACACAGTATAGCTCAAAAACTGGAGGAAGAGAGGCCAGAAATGATCCTGATTGACCCATTCTGACTAGGGCAGCAGTGATTCTTGCATCTGACTCAGTTGAGGAGAAACTGCCTCATCAGATGTACCTCTTGATGAAGTGCAGGTTGTCCCTGATAGACTCCAAACTGTCCATGATCTGGTAAACAGCTTGGAAGATATGAACTTGCCACTTTTCCTCTAAGGATATGCTAAAGGTAATGTGGGAAGCTAAAAGACCAGGCATAATGAGATTATAAGTAACTAAATGGAAAAGATTCCCTCCTGGTGCCAAAGAAGACGCCTCCACAGCAAGCAAATTTGCCTGTGGTTTTCCAATATATGTCTGAGCTGTTCTCTTGGGGTTTGATCTGTATATTAGTTAAGGTGTGTCCCTTGGCTTTTCAGAATGTCAGCCTTTCAATCCCACTTCCTTCTAGGCTCCCAGTGAAGCTGCTTTGGAAAGACGTAAACCTACTTGAGGCCTCCCCTAGAAGGAGAATGGTCCCAGCCTTTAACATCAGTTTTGTTTGAAAACAGTAGTGTTAGAATCGGGCAATTCTGCACCTGTGAAATTCTGTACCTGGAAAATAGTGTTCCTGATAGCTGCCACGTTTGCTAGGAGAGTCTTACAAGGAGCCTTTCGTGCAGTTCTCTAAAGACAGGGTCACCTTGTGTACTAATCCCTCCATTATGCAAAAATTCATTTCAGTGGCATGTTGTTTTTCAAAACCTGCCTCCGTCATAAGTTCTAAAAGTAAAGGCACGATTATTGTCAAAGAAGGCGATACAGAGAATTCTCTTAAATAAGAGGTTGGGGCTTTTATTCCAGACTATTCCTGGAATTATAACAGGACAAGATCTCAATACTAATGTTTAGATTTGTGAGATATAAATTCATAAACACAAACTCTTTCAGGACAGTTACTGTGAAGATTGAATTCATAGAGTAAAGTTTTTATGATAGCTTTAGACATGGAAGGTACCCGACTCATTCCATTGAGACCTCACTGAAATTTGAACAATTCTGGCAGACTTTACCCATCAACAACAATCACAGCAAAACAGTTTTTCATAGTTCTGGGGTATGAGCATATGTGAAAGTAAGTGGCATATCAGAAATTTATGGAGCCAGACCAGAAAGCCACTGAAATAGATTCCTGCAGTAAACAAGTATGGCTTACTTCTCCATTAGAGTTAGTTTCTTCCATCCAAGATGGTGTTTGACAACAGACTTTTTGGCTTGTTCATGAGGATCTCATTTCAACAACTAGTCAGTACATGTCAACTAGCCTGTTTAGATAAGATATCCAAAAGTGTTGTAAATGGATGTTCTTTGTGTTTCACTGTTGCCATCATCACACTTGGGTTATCTGCCAGCAGGTAGCAGTCAGTAGGCCCGAATACCAGAGACTATTTCTGCGTCTGTTGCTGTCACTTCCGAACTGATGTCAGGTCGTCAGGGATATAAAAACTGGCAGCCGATGCCATTACACCAGTCTTTCTTGCCAAGGAGCCCAAAGCAGAAGCAGTTCGCACGAGTGCCAGTCGGCCGCTACTTGAGTTTTCGTTTCCGAATTGAATCATCCTGAAGTCTTCTAAAGCTAAGTACCCCATTGTGGATCCCTTTTTCTTGCCAGCCATTGACTGTTGCAGACAGAGAAATATTCAAATATACCTTTACTTGGACAATTGCCTGATTCAGGCAGACAGGAAAAGCTGGTGCAGCACCTGACATTTGTAAAGGACCTTCTAACCTCCCTGGGGTACACTATCAACGAAAAGAAATCAAAACTAGCCCCCCGTCAAAAGATTGTATTCCCGAGAGCAAGCTTGGACACAGCATCCCAGATGGCATTCCTTACTCAAGAAAAACAAGCCTATCTAACAGGTTACTTCGCTCAAATGGCCACCAGAATCCAGCTATCCACAAGGAAAATCCTGCAGGCTCTAGGGTTCATGGCCTCTTGCATTCTGCTAATTCCATATGCCAGACTGCATATGAGGAAACTACAGTGGTACTTAAAAAGTCTTTGGTGCCAACATTCTCAGGACCTGGAAACTATCATACCTTGTCTAAGGACAGAGTTTCTTTGGTGAGCAGCGGCATCCAACCACAACAAAGTACTTGCCTTTACACAATCCCGCGCCACCCAGACCCTAACCACAGACGCATCAGACTGTGCCTTGGGGGGCACATCTGGACGACAGATGCATTCAGGGCCAATGGAGCCCAAGCCAGATTCATCTGCACATCAACCAAAAAGAGATGCTAGCTGTTCAGAATGCTCTGACAGCTTTCAGATCCCTACTGTCACCAGGACCCCTGCTTATAAAAACCGACAACACCAAAGTGATGTGGTACATCAACAAGCAGGGGGGGGAACACACTCTTACCCACTCTGCAGGCTAGCCATGACCCTGTGGAACACTGCTTTGGGCATGCATATCCACCTGCAAGCTCAATTCCTACCAGGCAGACAAAACTCTCTGGCAGACAACTTGAGCAGACATCTCCTAGACCCACACGAGTGGCAATTAGACCTCAACACCTTCATCCTTCTAATCCAGTAATGGGGGACCCCGATGGACCTATCCCCCTCCCCCCACAATCACCAGCACAGCAAATTCTGCACCAGGACACCTCACAGCAGGGCCTTGGAAAGTGGATGCCCTATCCTTCCAGTGGGTAAACCGCTCAATGTATGCCTTTCCCCCTCTGCCTCTCCTAACGAGTATTACTCAAGATAAGACGGGAAAGACCAAGGGCAATCCTGATTGCCCCAGACTGGCCACGCCAGCACTGGTACCCACTCCTGCACAGTCTGTCACCAGTGCCACCATGGTACCTACCTCAGATACCGACCCTCCTCACTCAGCAGGAGGGACAGATCTTGCATCCGCAACTGCAAATCCTGAACCTTGCAGCCTGGCTTATTCCTTGAATTCTCCTCCAGTGGCCAGGCTAAGCAAGCAGGTGTTGGACGTCATTCTGGAAGCCCGAAGACCCAGTACAAGGAAATCCTATGCTGATAAGTGGAAAAGGTATTGATGTTGTTCGTGTTTCACTGTTGCAGTCATTACATTTGGGTAATCTGCTGGCAGGTTGCCCTCAGTCTGCCTGAATAACAAAGTCTTGGGTCCTGCGACGGTTGCTGTCTCCTCTTCCATGACGTCAGGTCTTCAGGGGTATAAAACATGCAGCCGACGACATTTTAATCTATCTTTCTTGCCGCACGGTGCCCAAAGCAGAAGCAGTTCGCAAGTGCCAGTTGGCCGACTCCTGAAATTTTCATTTTCGAGTTTCAGAACCAAAGTCTTCAAACTAAAGCCAAGTACCCCGTTGGGGAAACTTTTTTTCTTGCTCTTTACTGATGTCAGTAAAAGTTAATACTTGTATTACTTGTGGGAAGCAAATACCTCATAAGGATTTTCATTTGTACTGTATTCCTTGCCTAGGCCCTGAAAATAATGTGCCTTGCTGTCAGTTTTGTGCTAAATTTAACCAACGCACTATTAAGCGTCGGTATATTTTTGCTTCTATATATTTTGGTTCAAGATTTAACTATCATGAAATGTCATCTGTTAGCAATCCAACTACCGGTGTTCACAAAAAATGCAAGGAAAATGACAGACCGTCGAGGTCCAACACTGACGACGAAGCTTCTATGCCAGTCGCCGGTTCGCCGGTACTCAATGAGGTGTTTTCACAGCCCCTGATGTGCCCGTTACTTTTGAGTTGCAGGCCTCTACCGAGACCCATTTGGAGTCAGGTATGCTGCAAGATTCTGCAAGTATTGAACCCGTGCATGTCTCTCCCTTGGATGGGTCCGGAGCCGCTGAGCAGGCACCGGCTTCTGAGGGTGTTTTCAGGCCTCAACATCTGTATATTAAACAGACGCCATCATCACAAACAAGGCCAAAACCAACTTCTATGTCTAAAAAAACTTATGCATGAGCCACGTGCACAGGCCCCTATGCCTAAAAAACAAATGATCAAAATGGCTGAGGATTTAATTACCTTGATCAGGGGTTCCCAACCCCCCTGCTAAGAGGCCTAGGCAAGGCACAGATTAATCTTCAGATCAGGAATTTTCTGTTCCACCTTATGAGGACTCTGATGCAGAGGAATCCATCCCTTCTACTCCTCCTCATGAGGATTAATCTTTTGGAGAGACTTTGCGTACTTTAAGGGAACATTTTCACTGGGCGAGTCAGGACTTCTCAGAATCTAAAAAGAGGCTTAGGGATTTTCTTCTCCCTCAGCATAGGCCTTTGGCTATACCTCCTGTATTGGACATTGTTGATGTGTTCTCGGAATCAAGCATGGCTCCTGATTCCCTGCCTCCGGCTTCTAGTAAGCCAGACAGATATTACAGGGTTCCTGACTCCCACAAATTTCTTTTCAAAAATTCTGCTGCTGACCCTGAAACTATTTCTCAGGGTCCCAAGGGTGTTAAGGCCTCTACAGCCAAATATCCTACCCCTTCTTGATAGAGATTCCAGGGTACTGGATAGATGGGAAAAGAAGGTTTATACGTCTGCAACCTTTGCAATCAGGGCTTTAAACTTCCAGTTTCATATGCTTTAAATATCAACAGCATGTTATAGGCTTATTGAAACAGAAAATGATGTTTATTTCTGATTCTGTTGAAAATAGAGTTACAGGATTTATTGCATTCAGCAGAACAGGTAGGAAAGTATACTTTGCAATGTGGTTTTGATTCCTTGGAGGCCTCTTGCAGGGCCGCCATAACTAGATCTATGATGAGGCATGCCTGGCTCAAGGAGCAAAATCTGCCTGATCATGTTAAAGCAAAATTGTTGGATGCCCCTTTACAGCAGGGCAGTCTGTTTGGTAATAAGGCAGAAGAGGTTTTAAAGAAAATGGAAGACGAAGCTAAATCTATGCAAACTGTAAAAGATTTATTGCAAGTGCAGCCACCCAGGTTCAGTAGACACTGGCCTACTAAGAATTGGTCCTTTCCTATGTCCAACAGAGCCACTCAGGGCAAACCCAGATGCTCCAGATATCAATCACAAGGGTCTTACAGGTCAAAGCAATGGGGTGCCTCCACCTCCAAATCAGGAGGTAACAAAGCACAACCCTACAGTAAACATTCTCAATGACTTTCCTCTGCCATCTCCAAGCATTTATCTTTTGGCAGCCCCCTTGGGGGGGGGGGGGACTAGCACTTCATGCTCAAAATTGGCATTTAATTACCCAGGACAAGTGGGTATTAAACATAGTATTCCAGGGGTACAGATTTAATTTCCACACCGTTGCCAATTCCAAACAGATGGCCAGATCTGAAATCAAACCAGTGGGCAGAGGCCCAGAAACAAGTCATGCCCCTCATTGAAATGGGGGCTATTCAGCCAGTGCCAGAAAAGGAAAAAGGACAAGGATTTTATTCAAGACTTTCCCTGGTACCCAGAAAAGGCAAATCATGGCGTCCAGTTCTGGACTTATCAATTCTAAATACGTTCCTGGACATTCCAAAATTTAAAATGCTGACTTTACAACAGCTACTGCCTATGCTAGGCAGAAATGCCTGGCTGGTAACTCTAGACTTGAGGCATACCTGCATATCCCAATAAGGGAATCTTGCAGAAGATACCTCCGCTTCAAAACAGTTTTTTTGCATTACCAATTCTCTGCACTGCCCTTTGGCTTATCTACTGTGCCCAGGGTCTTTACAAAGTGCCTGGCACCAGTAATTGCATTTTGCAGACAAACATTGAAATTTATCCTTGTCTGGACAATTGTCTCATTCAGGCAGAGGACAAGGACACTCTTCTTCAACATCTGGCATTTGTAAAAAGGCTTCTAGCATGCCTAGGGTACACCATAAACGAAAATAAATCACAACTGGTACCCTCTCAAATAATTACATTCCTGGGTGCAAGCTTGAATACAATTGCCCAGATGGCTTGCCTCACGCCAGACAAACAAATTCAATTGACAACACACTTCAAACAAGTGGCAACAAAAACCCAGCTGTCTGCAAGACAAATTCTGCAGGCTTTGGGGTTCATGGCATCTTGCATTCTACTAATTCCGTATGTGAGACTGCATATGAGGAAACTTCAGTGGTATCTAAAAAGCTTGTGGAGTCAACATTGTCACAGCCTGGAAACGGTGATTCCTCTCATTCCCTGCCTGCAACAGGAGTTTCTTAGGTGGGCAGAGGCATGTCACCAAAACAAGGGACAGTCATTCACTCTACCCCCTGCCACCCAAACCCTAACTACAGACACATCAGACTATGCTTGGGGGGGCCCATCTGGCAGGGAGATGCATTCAGGGCAAATGGAGCCCAAACCAAATGCATCTACATATCAACCAGAAAGAAATGCTAGCTGTTCAGAATGCTCTGACAGCCTTCAAGGACCTCCTTCATCCAGGACAACTACTGATAAAGATGGACAAGACCACATAAACAAGCAGGGGGTACCCACTCCTACCCCCTTTGCAGACTAGCCATGGCCTTGCGGAACACAGCCTTGACTTACCAAATACATCGTCAAGCTCAATTCCTGCCAGGAAAGCAAAATACCCTGGCAGACGATCTAAGCAGAAATCTTATGGACCCTCGCGAATGGAAACTGGATCCACAAATTTTCAGCATGTTAATACAAAAATGGGGGAGCCCAGACATAGTTTTGGGGAGAGGCAAATAGATCTATCAGTTTGGACAAATTCTGCACAAGAACTCATCACAAAAAAGCATGGAAAGTGGATGCTCTATCCTTCAGTCTATGCCTTTCCCCTCTGCCTCTACTCTCCAAGGTCTTACTGAAAGTCAAGACAGGAAAAACCAAAAATGATTCTAATTGCTCCAGACTGGCCTCGCCAGCACTGGTATCCACTTCTAAGGAATTTGTCACACCTTCCTCCATGGTACTTGCCTCAAACACCTCACCTATTGTCTCAGCAGAACTATCACATTCTGCACACTCTGCTACAAACTCTGAATCTTGCAGCATGGCTAATCAACTAATTTCACCAACCACATCTCTCGGTAAATCTGTGATGTATGTCATTTTGGAGGCCAGAAGGCCTAGTACTAGAAAATCTTATGCTGATAAAAGGAAGAGATTCTGTGCTTGGAACCAAGCAGAAGGAATAGACACAGCAAAGCCCAATATTCCTCAGATTTTGCCTCACAAGGGCCTGTCTTTTTCTTCTATAAAAATACATGCCTCTGCCATCTTGGCTCATTACAACACAGAGCCTCCCCTCTTTTCTCATCCCTTCCTAAAACAGTACCTCAGAGGAGCCAAAAATTTAAGGCCACTCAGAAGAGTGCCAACTCCTGCATGGGACCTCAACTTTGTGCTGGAAAAACTCACCCTACTTCCTTTTGAACCAGCAGCTATTGCAGATATAAAATTTCTTTCTAGGAAGACGGCCTTTCATTTGGCAGTCACTTCAGCTAGAAGGGTTTCAGAACTACAGGCTCTCATGGCAGTGGAGCCTTTTATTATATTTTACCCGGACAGGGTGGCCCTCAGGACCAATCCTTCTTTTATGCCTAAGGTGGTATCCAGTGTGGCTCTTAACCAGACCATTCACCTGCCAACTTTTTTCCCAAATCCACAGAACAAGGGGGAGCGGATTCTGCATTCATTGGATGTACACAGACAACTAAGATTCTACTTAAACAGGACAAAATTTCTAAGAAAGTCTGAGCAACTGTTAGTGCCATTTGCTGCAGGATCAGAGGGGAGGGCTATATCAAAGCAGACTATTTCTAAATGGATAAGCCATTGCATTTGTTTCTGCTACTTGCACCATGGTAAACCTGTGCCCAAGGGGATCGGGTCCCATTCCAGCAGGGCTGCCTCTACTTCAGCAGCTTTTCTCAGAGGGGTCCCTACCAGAGACATTCTAGAAGCTGCAACTTGGAGCTCAGTTCATACGTTCACAAAGCATTAACATTTACCTCTCTTTTCTAAATCCAGGGCAGGCTTTCCCACTGCAGTCCTGCAGGGCCTTGTAGCTGCTCCTAATGCTGTTTAGTTCCATCCTCCCATCGGGATTCTACCCAAATGTAATGACTGCAACAGTGAAACACGAAGAACGTAGTACAGATGTGTACACTTACCATAAATGTAGATGTTCGAGTGCATTCACTGTTGCAGTCTGGATTACCCACCCGCCTGCCCCCTTTTTATACCTTTTCTTTCCTTCACTATGCTCAAAAGCCTTTGTGTTTGCTTTTAGTTGAAGGTAAATTTTGTGTTCTAAAGTGCATTTATATATTTATGGTTTTATATATACATATATTTTTTTTTTTTTTTTTTTTTTTTTTTTTGCTCCCCATTTGGGGGGCACCTGACATCTGGGGCAAGAAAAACTGATTAAAATGGCGTCGGCTGCATGTTTTATACCCCTGACATCATGGAAGAAGAGACAGCAACCGACACAGGACCCAAGACTTTGTTATTCAGGCCGACTGAGGGCAACCTGCCAGCAGATTACCCAAATGTAATGACTGCAACAGTAAGTACACTCAAACATCTACATTTATGGTAAGTGTACACAACTGTACTTTCCTGGATTCACTGTAAAGGAACAAACACAGCTCTGCCCACCTTTACCTCTCATCCTGGATTATCTAGCAGACCTCCCCCACAGAGGCCTATCCTTCTCTTCCATTAAGATCCATGCCTCTGCTATCTTTGCTCATTACAACACTGAGCCACCTGTCTTCTCTCACCCTCTCATCAAACAATTCCTGAGAGGGGCTAACAACTTAAGGCCACCAAGGAGAGCCCCCACCCCTGCTTGGGACCTAAACTTTACGCTGGAAAAACTCACGCTACCCCCCTTTGAGCCTGCAGTGTCAGCAGAGTTCAGATTCCTCTCTTGGAAAACAGCCTTGCTTCTGGCCATCACTTCAGCTAGGAGTGTCTGAGCTACAAGCACTTATGGCTGTGGAACCCTTCATTCATTTTCATGCTGACAGGGTCTCCCTCAGGACTAACCCTACATTTATACCTAAAGTGGTGTCCAGTGTCTATCCATTTGCCAGCCTTTTACCCTAATACTCAGAATAAAGGGGAAAGGATCCTGCACTCTTTAAATGTGCACAGACAGCTCAGATTCTACCTTAATGGGACTAAACCCTTCAGGAAATCTGTCCAGTTACTAGTCAGCTTTGCACCAGGGGCAGATGGCAAGGCCATATCAAAGAAACCATCTCCAAATGGATAGCACACACTATCCATTTATATTACAAACCCATGGGAAACCACCCCCTCTGGGTGTCAGAACCCATTCCACTAGGGCAACGTCAACCTCTACAGCATTCCTCAGGGGAGTCCCTACCAGGGACATTCTGGAAGCTGCTATTTGTTCTGTTCACACCTTCACTAAGCATTACCACCTGCCTATATTTTCCAAATCCAGGGTGGGTTTTGCAACAGTATTCTTGCAGGGCATACTAGCCAGCCCCAACTCTTCTTGAATGCCTCCACCCGTTCTTCAGCTTGTTGAATCAACCCAAGTATGATGACCGCAACAGTGAAACACGAAGAACATAGTACAGTTGTGTGCACTTACCATAAATGTAGATGTTCGAGTGTATTCACTGTTTCAGTCCTGATTTCCCACCCTCCAGCCCCCTTGTCTCCCTCTCTCTCTTCTTCTCTATCTCTATTACATATCCCTTACAGGGCTATTGGGATTTACTTTTTACTGGCGGTGTTTTTTCCACCATAACTTGGCTCCCTATTTGGGGGGGGCTCCTGACATTTGGGGCAAGAAAAACTCATGTAATGGCACCGGCTGCCTGTTTTTTATACTCCTGACGTCAGTCCTGAACCGACAGCAACCGACGCAGAAATACTAAGTCTCTGGTATTCGGGCTGACTGAGGGTTACCTGCAGGTAGATAACCCAAGTGTAATGACTGCAACAGTGAATACACTTGAGCATCTACATTTATGGTAAGTGTACACAACTGTACTTTCTAAAGGTCTTGCTCAGGTCAATTTTCAATACCATTTTTTACTGCCAGAACATTTACAAATGAAGACTGAGTTCTGCAGTGAAGTTGTACATACACATGTTTTCAACTGTGCAAGAAGACGTAATGTAGGGGCAGTTTTGCAATTTGACATGCATCTTTCATCATTTTATGTTCTAGTCCTGCAGAATTGATTTTGTTTGACCTGAGATGGAAGGTAACACTGACTCTTAAGTGCAAGCTGGATCTATATATCTTTTAGGAAATTAAACATTGGGAATGGGATAATAGTAACTTATCTGATTTTAACTTTGATGTTGAATACTGTTCTATTAAAATCAACAGAGCAGCTTTTCCACTAGATGAAACTCCTCTTTTGGCTATTCTTGTTAGGGGTCATTGCAGCGAATCATCATTTTCCATTTCTTCCTGTCCTCTGCATCTTGCTGTGTCACACCAGCCACCTGCATGTCCTCTCACCACATCCATAAACTTCCTGTCTGAACTCGTCTGCTTTCCTAGTTTTGTGAGGAAAAGTGATTTATGCCTAGGAGAATGGGGATGTATTTGTGGGGATGACAGATTCCTTATAAAGATTACTGCATGGCCTATATCTTGCTTGATGAGGAAAATATTTTATGTTCTGTTTGCCAGTTCATTATTACCAAAACACTTAAGTTGGCATAGTTCTTATTACTTCAGTTATAGAACCAGAAGCTTAAGACTGTGGCCGTTTAGGGTGTTGTAGCCAGGTTCTATTTACTTGGAAGTCCGTCGTCTAGTCCTCAAGCAAAGTTTCTAGAAAGGCTTCGGTTTCTAGTCCTCAAGAAAAGTTTCTAGAATGGCTTCTGTTTCCTCTCCAACACCCTCTGTGCCTTGGCCTTTGATGGGGAACTCAACTGTAACCATGTCTGAGCTCTTGGACTGTCCCTCAGGTGCTTTTGAGTCTTGTGGTGTAGTTCTTCATGAAGCCATTAAGAGCTGAGAGACGGGCACATCCTTCAAGGCAGCTTGTACATCCACTTCAGGCAAAGAACCACCACTATTGATAGGATCGTAGGAGGAGGCTGACATCAAACTGTTACAAAACCCTACTGAGTATCAGAAACCTGGGGAGAAAAATGGATGTATGAACACTTTTTCGCTCAAGTCTCCTAGGAAGAGGACTCCTAAACCATAACATTACATTTGCTTCTTTAGTTTTTTCAAAGGAATCAAGAGAGGAGTGATTTACTTTGGCCAAAGACTTGTTTAAAGCATTCCAATTCCTTCAGATCATCTTTTCTTCATTCATAAGGAAGGGGTCACTCTCCCTTTCAGATTCGAACACTGACTCAGAAATCGAAGAGGTGGATATAGATTATGCCTTCTAGGTTTCTCCCTCCAAAAAAATGGGAATCAGAAAAAAGTATTTCCTCTGCCTCACCAGTGGAAGAATCATCTTTTTCTAACACAATTGGCAGAATGAAAGTGCTGTTTCAGTGGGAACAAAAGGAAATTTCAGAAACTGCAGAAATACTCTGACTTATTACAAATAAATTCTCCACAACCAGTGACAGTTTTGCTGGTTTTAGCTTCCTTAGACGATGCCTTAAATGTAGCTAGTAGCTCTGCAGACAGCCACAAGGCCCCAGAAAATCTAACAAGTTATACATGGTCCATCAGTCTCGCACATTACGTTTAGAAATCCTATAACAGATCCTTCTGTGGTTTCTGTTTCCAAATCAATTTTCAAAGCACCATATGGCTTCCATTCCTCTTCCTTCAGATTAGGATGGAAGAGGCTTTGATAGGTTTGGAATGATAATGTATACTTCTGCTTTAGCCTTCTGAACAGTTTGCTGTCAGGCCTGTATGTTGAAGTTCCTTTTGGCTTCACAAAGAAGTTATTTGCTGACATTCTCCATGAGATGACTTCTTTCGGCTTTTCCCGGTTAGGGGTCGCCACAGCGGATCACCTGTCCGCTCATGATTGGCAGTGGAGTTTTACGGTCATGAGACTAAGGTATCTTTATTTAGTGACCCAAGTAATCTTAGATGTTCATATGATATTGCCGATATTGTTTCCAGCGATGCAATAACCTGGTCTGCAATATGGAGATGTACTTGAATGTTGAAGCAGAAATCTTAAATGCACCCCTAGACAAAATTTTTTTTTAATCAGTCTTTGAGATTCTCAAGAAATGAAATTGGATGAGAGTGGAAAATGAATACACTGGGTTTAAGTTTTATTTTCCCTGTCCAAAAGTACAACATGAGTTTCCCTTCTAGCCCAGACCCCTTTTATAAGTTTTTTAAACAGACTCGACAAAAGACAGGTAAACCTTTAAAAAGCAGTGGCAGGGCAGATCCAAAACAAAAGGAGGAGCCTTTCAAGCACAAGGACAGTCAAAGAAAAGACTGCCCCCCACCCCACCCCCCACCCTGGTAGTCTGATAATACTCTCTCCGAGCCTGTCTTTTCACATATGTATTTGAACCAGGTTACTTCAGACTCTTGGGATCTATTCATAACCCTTAAAGTACAGATGGCAGGTGGGATTCTCTTCCCCCTTTCAAGGAATTCCATCCCATCCTGTCAACCAAACTTCCCTGTTTTCCCCAATTCTAGACTAAATGCTTTTTCAGAGAGTAATGGAATGAGTAATACATATACCAGAGGGACGAAAAAGGAGAATTATTTTATTCTGTGATGTTTCTGGTGACTAAGAAATAAGGAACTTTCAGACCTATGTTGGACCTTTCCTTTCTAAATCTACATGTCAAAAGTTCAGAATGATTTCTCTATAGAGTGTTACCTTTCACTCATCTAATTACCGTAGACTTAAAAAAGGTGCTTGCCATCATATTCCCATTTGCAGAAACTTCAGAATTTAAGCTTGTGTCTGGTTCACATTTTCAGTTTTTTGCATTGCCCTTTGTGCTGTCCACAGTTCCAAAGTGTCTAGCATCCACATAATCCTGTTGCAGGTTGCAAGGCATCTACATTTTTCATTTATTCTAGGTTAACTGTCTTTCTAGGTTAACTGTCGTTCTAGGTTGTTTCTCTTCTCTTTGTAAAAATAAATCTGTTTCAGAATCCAGGTTTCCAACTAAACCTGGAAAAATCTTCTCTGTTCTACTCACAGGATAACATTTCTTGTCTGTCTCCTACATGTATCTCTCTTGATGGCCTTCCTTCTTCAGGACAAACTCAACTTTTACAAAGAGCAATTCCTAAGATTTCCCTCTAAAATCACACAACAGCAAGAGATTACCTCAGGATATTAAGGTTCAAGGTGTCTGCGATTGTCATTCTCACTGCCAGATTACATATGAGGAAATTTAAGTAGTTCCTCAAGTCAGTCAGGACTCAACACCAACACTCCCTCTGTTCAGAGTCTGGTGATTCATTTTGTCATAAAGGAATTTCACTGGTGGTTGACTGAATCCCTCATCCCAAGTCTGCCATTCCTTCCCTGGTCTCTACTCGGTCCAAAGGAGTAAAAGTACAGGATCTTTGGAATTCTGAGGAGAATAATAATCCCTCTTCCTGCACTTCTCCTTATATGTTGCAATCCTTTGTCAGATCACACCATAAGTTAAGGATCTTTTCTGTCCAGTAGCACTTCCTTTGCAAATACATCATTGCTCATAGGTTCATAGATTAGTACTAGGCTTAACTTCCTTTGTGCCCTTGTGAGCCATTTTAAGCCTAGCCAATTACCCCATGTGAGAAATCCTGCACCTTGTGTCTGTAAGGTAAACACCTCAACCATTATTAAAAATAAGTAAAAAAAACTGCAAAGGTAAGGCTCCAGTTCAGTAGTATATCCAGAATATCCAAGTGTCTTCAAACTCCAAAGAAATGAACCAGAGATCTAAATTCCACTATAACACTGCTTTAATGGTACACAAGCGCTTTCACAGATTGCTTCTTCAGGTGTATAACATTCATTAAAAAGACTCATCTTATATAGTCTTAATATCAGTCACATGATTCTAATACACAAAATTTAAAAACATATACACATTCTGCAAACATTAATACAAGAATACATTTAAACTTGTATATTTATACTTAAAAATAACCATAAAAGTATAAGAATATAAATTACATAATAAAAAGCAAGTACATTTTATCTATTAGAGGCCTTTTCTTCAAAATAGGTTTCATGGGGACAGAGTCATTCAAACCATGCCCTGAATTGGCCCTTAACCTAACAATCCAGTTGGCTTCCTTCTCTTCAGTCCTAGCTTTAATATCCCCCCTCTTGTGCCAATATATGTTCTCCCTAAAACAACAAATTTAAATGCATGTTCATTAGTGGCTACTACATGCTTAGCTAGTGCATTAAAATTACTTTTTTTTTCTTTATATGATGCATATGCTCCCTAATTCTATCCTTTAATGGGCGATCTGTCTTCCCTACGTAGATTTTTTTGCATATCTGACATGTAGCTAAATAAACTACATGTGATGCATCATATCTTGCACTGACTCTCAGTTCAAAAATCTCCCCTGTATCAACTTTTTTAAATTGTTTTTCCTTAGATATATAACTACAAAAATGGCACTTTCCGCATGTTATGGTCCCCTTTTCCCCTGCCTTATCTCTTAATTCTCTATTAATGCACAATCTTCTCTTCAGGCACTTATTTTTGAAAGAAAACTGAGGTTTAGTTCCTATTAACTCTTTAATTTGACCATCTGTAGTTAATATATTCCAATGTTTATTTATGATGTTAGTGTACCTCTTTACATCTCTAGAATAACGTAAGCACATTCTTAATTTATTATTACCTATATTTTCCTTTTTGTTTCCAAATTTCCTTGAGAAATGTGGTTTAGCTTTAGTTTCCCTTGATCTTTCAATTTCTTCCATGTTCTTCAAAACCATTCCCTTGTCATACCCTCTTTCTAATAATTCTTTCCCTGTCAACTCTATTTGTTTTTCATAATCTTCTTTCTTGACACTCAATCTTGAAGCTCTAAAAAATTGATTTTGTACTACATTTCTAAATATAAAATTGGGGTGCATACTATCTCTACTCAATAACTTATTTGCATGACAAGCCTTCCTGTACATCCTTGTGGTGATTTTATCCGTGCTGTCCTTCTCTACATAAACGTCCAAAAAGCTAATACCTAGCTGTGAATAATCCATAGTGAATTTAAGGAACTCAGTGGAATTATTTATAAATTCTAAAAATTCATTTAACTGTTGTACAGTCCCTCTCCATAAAAGAAAGAGATCATCCACAAATCTTCTATAAAACATGATCATATTGTCATATTTTCCCCCTATAATGTATTCCATTTCCCATTTGGACATGACAGCATTAGCATAGCTATTAGCACAAGGAGTACCCATTGCAACCCCATTCTTCTGCCAGTACATTTTCTCCCTAAACGCAAAGATATTATTTTCAAGAACGAGTTTCAGTAACCTCTGTATTAACTCTACTTTCCTACTTCCATATTCCTCGCTCATTTCTAATAAATACTTCATATTCCTAATATCAATTGCATTCGGTATAACTGTAAATAATGACACTACATCCATCGTAACAAAAAATATTGTTCTAACACACATCCCTCATTTGCAAATTCAAATAAATCCCTAAGAAAGTGTTCGATGTCTTTAAAATGTACTTAGGCTTATAAATCAAATTCTTCAAATTCTTCTCAATAAAAATAGATGCTGACTCTGTGCACCAATTCCTTCCGGCCACTGTCGGCCTCATTGGGGTCTTAATGGGACTTTTGTGAAGTTTTGGCAAGCCCTGAATTTTGGGAATGATAGGATCTAAAATCAATAAATACTTAACCAAATCGTTGTCACAAAGCTCAAGTTCTTCTAAGCATCTAATTTCTCTTTCAACATTTAAAGTCATAGTTTTGACTTGGATAAATGTAATCATTTGATAAAAAACAGTGTTATCTAACATTTCAAACACAAGACTATTATAATCTATTCTATTCATCACAACCATTTGCCCTCCCTTATCTGCTGGTCTAATTACTATAAAATCATTATTTTCTAAACCATGCATCGCTTTAAATTCCGCTTTACTTAAATTTTGCCATTTGCTATTTTCTCTAAAAATATTTTGCTCATGGAACACTTTATAAATATCAGATATACAGATTTGCTCAAAGGCATTAATTAAAGTGCTCTGTTTAGGTATAAAAAGACTTGGTTTCCTAAAACTAGTATCATGCATTCCCTGTCCATCATTAAATAATGATTTTAACGTCAAATTACGAGTAAACATTTTTAAATCAAAAATAATTTCAGTAATGTTCATGTCCATTGCTGGTATAAACGAAAGCCCTTTTTCTAAAACATTGGACTCAAACTTAGTTAAATTATAGTTCGATAAATTGACTATTAATGTCTTGCTTGTTAAAATGCTTTCTTGATTGTATATGGGCTCACAGGTGGTCCTTCCATTTTTCTCTTGCTCCTTACCATACTTCTCCCTCTCTGTTGTCGTCTGGACAGACCTCTCCCATTTTTGCTTAACTATCTTTCTCTTATGGGTAGAGGAAAGTTCAAACCTAGGGGGCCATTTCCCTTTAAAAAAGACTCTGGATTGCTTAATGCATTGTTAATTGGTGTGTCTGTTTCGGCTTCACGATGTACATCCACATTCACCTGAATAGTCTTCCGTCTCGCTCCCATATTTGGCTTCGTTTGTAGATTCAACATATTGGACGTTATCTCATTCACACAACCATCATCACGAACACGCCCATCCACTTCTGTCTGCCCAATCAATGTATCTGCATGGATTGGGGACTGTGAGGAGGGAATATAGCTGTTTAAACTCTGAGCTACAGAATCAGAGTTATTTGAAAGAGAAGGATTGCTTTCATTTGAGTCACGTGGCCAAGTAAAGATATGACCCAGTGAAAAGTGTTTCCGATCTCTGCAAAGTTTCTTTAATTTAATTTGCAACAATTTTCTAGCGTATGCAAACAAATTGTCGGCTGTGTCAGTCATTGGTTTCACTAATACTTCTGTAGCGTAAGTCTTACAAATGTCCACATACTTTTTCTTAATACTATCACAAACTTTTGCTTCTTCTCTTCCAGCCGCCGCAACCAGCAGCCTTAGATAACCCAAATTGGTATTAATGTTAAGTTGTTGCCATTCACTTAACAGAATCGGATCGCAATCAATTTGAGCAGACATTTTAAGCACCCTAAGGCCACGAGGTACGATATTCTCAGCTATACAAGCTTCTAGATGGAATTTCTCATATTGCACCCGCTTCAGTTTAAACAAATATTTTTCTAGTGAAAGCAATTCACTTCTCATTGCCAGATAGTCAACGTTTGAAAATTCCACCCCTTCTATGGCTAAATTATTCTTGAATAATGGATTCTGTTCTTCACTCACCTTGGATAAAAATGAGTCTACAGTAGTTTGTCCATTTCACTTTTAAAACCGGCGTGTACTCAAGTTCAGTATTCTCAATTCCTTTAGCCATGTCCTAGTAATATTGGGTAAATAACCAGAAAGTTCTATATGAAGAAAACCCAATATAAACCAGGCTCCTTTGCAGAAATACACAAAAAGTCCACAACTAAAAATAAGTAAAAAAAAACTGCAAAGGTAAGGCTCCAGTTCAATAGTATATCCAGAATATCCAAGTGTCTTCAAACTCCAAAGAAATGAACCAGAGATCTAAATTCCACTATAACACTGCTTTAATGGTACACAAGCATCACAAAATTGCTTCTTCAGGTGTATAACATTCATTAAAAAGACACACCTTATATAGTCTTAATATCAGTCACATGACTCTAATACACAAAATTTAAAAACATACACATTCTGCAAACATTAATACAAGAATACATTTAAACTTGTATATTTATACTTTCACTTAAAAATAACCATGAAAGTATAAGAATATAAATTACATAATAAAAAGCAAGTACATTTTATCTATTTAGAGGCCTTTTCTTTAAAATAGGTTTTATGGGGACAGAGTCATTCAAGCCATGCCCTGAATTGGCCCTTAACCTAACAATTAGTTGGCTTCCTTCTCTTCAGTCCTAGCTTTAATATCACCCCCTCTTGTGCCAATATATGTTCTCCCTAAAACAACAAATTTAAATGCATGTTGTTCATTAGCGGCTACTACATGCTTAGCTAGTGCATTAAAATTACTTTTTTTCTTTATATGAAACATATGCTCCCTAATTCTATCCTTTAATGGGCGATCTGTCTTCCCTACATAGAATTTATTGCATATCTGACATGTAGCTAAATAAATTACATGTGATGTATCACATCTTGCACTGACCTCTCAGTTCAAAAATCTCCCCTGTGTCAGGGTGTTTAAAGTGTGTTTCCTTAGATATATAACTACAAAAATGGCACTTTCCACATGGTATGGTCCCCTTTTCCCCTGCCTTATCTCTTAATTCTCTATCAGTGCACAATCTTCTCTTCAGGCACTTCTTATTTTTGAAAGAAAACTGAGGTTTAGTTCCTACTAACTCTTTAACTTCACCATCTGTAGTTAATATATTCCAATGTTTATTTATGATGTTAGTGTACCTCTTTACATCTCTAGAATAACTTAAGCACATTCTTAATTTATTGTTACCTATATTTTCCTTTTAGTTTCCAAATTTCCTTGAGACTCAATTGAGTGTCAAGAAAGAAGATTATGAAAAACAAATAGAGTTGACAGGGAAAGAATTATTAGAAAGAGGGTATGACAATGGAATGGTATTGAAGAACATGGAAGAAGTTGAAAGATCAAGGGAAACTAAAGCTAAACCATATTTCTCGAGGAAATTTGGAAACAAAAAGGAAAATATAGGTAATAAATTAAGAACGTGCTTACGTTATTCTAGAGATGTAAAGAGGTACACTAACATAAATAAACATTGGAATATATTAACTACAGATGGTCAAATTAAAGAGTTAGTAGGAACTAAACCTCAATTTTCTTTCAAAAATAAGAAGTGCCTGAAGAGAAGATTGTGCATTGATAGAGAATTAAGAGATGAGGCAGGGGAAAAGGGGGACCATACTATGTGGAAAGTGCCATTTTTGTAGTTATATTTCTAAAGAAATACAATTTAAACACCCTGATACAGGGGAGAGTCAGTGCAAGATGTGATACATCACATGTAGTTTATTTAGCTACATGTCTTATGTGCAATAAATTCTACGTAGGGAAGACCACCCATTAAAGGATAGAATTAGGGAGCATATGTATCATATAAAGAAAAAAAGTAATTTTAATGCACTAGCTAAGCATATGTAGTAGCCACTAATGAACAACATGCATTTAAATTTGTTGTTTTAGGGAGAACATATATTGGCACAAGAGGGGGTGATATTAAAGCTAGGACTGAAGAGAAGGAAGCCAACTGGATTGTTAGGTTAAGGGCCAATTCAGGGCATGGTTTGAATGACTGTCCCCATGAGACCTATTTTGAAGAAAAGGCCTCTAAATAGATAAAATGTACTTGCTTTTTATTATTTAATTTATATTCTTATACTTTTATGGTTATTTTTAAGTGAAAGTATAAATATACAAGTTTAAATGTATTCTTGTATTAGTTTGCAGAATGTGTATGTTTTTAAATTTTGTACATTCGAGTCATGTGACTGATATTAAGACTATATAAGATGTGTCTTTTTAATGAATGTTATACACCTGAAGAAGCAATTTTGCGAAAGCGCTTGTGTACCATTAAAGCAGTGTTATAGTGGAATTTAGATCTCTGGTTCATTTCTTTGGAGTTTGAAGACACTTGATATTCTGGATATACTATTGAACTGGAGCCTTACCTTTGCAGTTTTTTTACTTATTTTTAGTTGTGGGCTTTTTGTGTATTTCTGCAAGGGAGCCTGGTTTATATTGGGTTGTTTTCTTCATATAGATCCTTAACCATTATGCCAACCTCCCATCTCTTTACAGAAGCTAATACTGTACAAATGCTCGACCACCTCATGAAGTTCCATTGTAATCCCCCTTCAGCTGACCTCATTGCTAAAGTGGTAACATATGCCACTGATTTCTGTCACTTAAATAGAATGACAAGGCAGTCCCTGACTTGACTGCACCAGGTGTACTGGGAAACTCAACCCCCCCCCCCAATTTGGTGGAATACTTGTATAAATAGACTAATAAGAGAAGGAAGTGCCTTAATAACTATACTAAATCGTATTCTGTCCATCTGAAGAGTCCAGTTAAACGATCTAGTAGAGAACTAGAAAACTAAAGGTTGTCATCAGGAAGTTGAAGACCGAGAACAAACTTAAAATAGCCACTGAAACTAAAATGAACTGTGAATCCTTTAACTATGCTTGAAAGTCAAGAGTTGACACCCTGCAATGGTCTAAGCTTTTAACAGCAATGCAGCCCACTGTTATCCAAAGGAAATGGCCAATATCCTAGCCAGCAAATCCAGTGCCAGTTTTACTGCACCTGCACTTTTAATTTTCTACATATTCCTGAATCTCAGCCATCTCCTTTTATTTGTTTGGAGTAGATCATGTCAGCCCTCTCAAAAGGTGAGGAGGTCACATCCATTGGACTGAACAACATACTAGGATGCATGAATATTAGTGCTAGATATTTTCTATCTGAACCTCTTCAGGAATGCACTGGCAAGACTTGGGTTGACCTGAGGATTGGAAAATAGCCAGCATTCAGTGCCTGTACACAGAAGTGGCCCAGCCCCTGATCCTGGTAACTACAAACTCACTAGCCTTGTATGTAAATGTACCACTTCTGACCTCATTTAGATAGTTATAAAAAAAAATTTAGCCTTGGATCCTCCTCAGCACATGTTCCTCAAAGAGAATCCTAATGTTTATCATATTGACCACCGAGTGCAGTAGCCTTATATGGGTTTTATTTTGCCAAGGCTAGATTCCAAAGTTTCAAGGCACCTTCCACTCAGCCAAAATGTCAGGCAGCTTAAGTTGAGCTGAGTAAAAGACAAGTTTGGTTGCCAAGCCATTCAGAGCTTTACTGCTGCTGAAGAGTACACTTCTCTGAGGCTTTCAAATGTTGATAGCTTCTGTTGTTCCTTTGCTGGGCAGATAAGTTCCCTTTTGGGAAAAGTACCATTCAGTAATTTTTGTTTGACATTCAAAATCTGATTCAGACTCTGAAAACACACACTCCTTGTGGAGTTCTTTCTCTGAGACTATTTCTAGAATGTGCCAGTATTTTCAGGGGGAGAACACGGAGGTTTCCCAGTCTGTAGTTGTTGCAGAAGAAATTTCCAGAACCTGCACCCATTCCTCCAGTTTTATCAGTTTTGGAGGATGTGAGTTTTACTGCCTGCAGTTTTCCTGACAGTCAGCCAGCTGCCCACCAAAAGGCAGATAGGATGTATAAAGTTCTCAGTCTTTTAGTTTTTATACACTTTCCAAACAGCTGTAGCTTTAGTTAATCCTTCTTTTGCTAAAATCCCAATCCTTCTCTTTCTGGAAAGGTTGGGAAGATTATAGACAAGTATGGAGAGAAAGTGTATGCTGCTTTAACTTTGATTTTCAGAATTTTGAATTGCCAGGCTCATATGTTAAGGTTTGTTCTAATTGTGAAAGGATGAGGAATGTTTTATCTGCAGTTTCATGTTGTGAGGGGAAATCTGTTTTAAGTAATTTAATTTATTCTATTAAACTTGCTACTCATTATTTACATCATATATATGACTCTGTTGACACTTCAGGGGCTATGGCCACAGGTAATATTTTAAGGAGGTTTGCAGAAAATATCTCCGCTTCAGGGCAGGATCTCAACATTTTCAGTTCTGTGTGCTACCCTTTGGCTTATCTACTGCTCAGAGTTTTCACAAAATGCCTGGCTTTGGTCATTGCATTCTGCAGACAAAGAAATATTCAACTTTACCCCTACTTAGATGACTGCTTTATTCAGGCAGACAGCCAGGAAAAGCTGCTCAAAGACCTGGCCTTTGTAAAGAACCTACTAACCTCCCTAGGGTACACAATCAACGAAAAGAAATCCAAACAGGTACCCATCCAAAGGATAATCTTCCTGGGAGCAAGTCTGGACACAGCATCCCAGATGCCATGCCTTACACCAGAGAAACAAATTTTCCTGTCAGCTTCCCAACTGGCCACCAGGCTCCAGCTTTCTGCAAGGAAATCCTGCGAGCCCTGGGGTTCATGGCATCTTGCATACTCCTCATTCCATATGCCAGGCTTCATATGAGGAAACTTCAGTGGTACCTAAAGAGCCTTTGGTGTCAACACTCTCAATATGTGGAAACTCTTCTACCTATTATTTCTTGCCTGCAAAAGGAAAATCTTTGGTGGGCGACAGCCTGCTCCCACAACAAGGAACTGCCCATGTCCTTCATGGATGCATCTGCAGTCATAACAAGTGGGTTGTCCTGTCGTCAGGCAGCCCTGCAGTCGGCCGGATTCCAAAGTCCGGGTCCGGCTTCGGCTGATGTCGCACTCCACCCGACGTCATCTCTGTTGGTCTTCGGGTATAAAAGCATCAGCCGACGCCATTTTCCTCAGTCTTTCTTGCCGTGGCGTCAAGCAGAAGCTGTTCGCAAGTCCCGGTCGGTCGGATCCAGAGATTACTTCTACCGAATACTACTTCGAAGACTTCTAAAGCTAAGTACCCCGTTGGGGACTCTTTCTTGCCTCAGCCGATGTCAGAAAAAGTTAACAATTGTTTAACCTGTGGGAAACAAATACCTCATAAAGATTTCCACTCTCACTGTCTGCCTTGTTTAGGCCCAGCCCACGACGTAGCAGCCTGTTCGGCCTGTGCCTCCTTCAACCGACGAACGCTTAGGCGTCGGTCGGAGTTTGCAGAACAGTTTTTCGGTACTGATTTTGCGTACATTATGCCGTCGGATCCTCCGACTACCCAATCTTCCAAAAAACGCATAGATAAAGACGGACACTCGCGGTCCGCGGTTTCGGCGAAACCACGGTAAAGCAAACATGAGTGTCTCGGTTTCGGCGAAACCGAGAAAACTGATCAAAGTACAGCTGAACCTATTCTTACAACTGAGGCCCCTGCTACAACTCTTGAATCGACCTCAGAAATTTTACCCACTACGGTGGTTGACTTATCAGACACCATCCCTTGGATGTCTCTACCCCAGCACGTGGTGCTGCTAGGCCTCCAGCAGCCATGTCCATTAAGGCCTTCGCCAGGGCTAAAGCAGCCAAGACTACTAAATCAGTGCCTGTTAAACCCCCACATCCAGGCCCTCTTCTAGTTCTCAAATGCTTTCTTTGGCAGAAGATTTAATTTCTTTAATTAGAGGATCTCAATCTCACCCAGACAGGGCCTCTCAGCCCCCAGAGAAGAGACCTAGGGCAGAGCCCCCTGAGCCAGTGTCTTCTGATGATTCTGCTGATGAATCAGACATTACTGACCAGCCAGAGGCTCCCTTCTCCAATTTTGAAGATTCTGATGCTGAAGAATCCATTCCAGCTGCTTCCCCACCAGAAGAATTCTCCTTTGGGGAAACCTTGCATGCCATGCGAGAACAGTTCCAATGGCAGTTCCAATGGCAGCAACAGGATTTTTCAGACTCCAGAAAAAGACTTAGGACCTTTCTGCACCTCCCACAGCACAGGCCCTTAGCTATACCTCCTGTTCTCTCTGTGGTGGATGATGCTTTCAATGATGTTTGCTCCGCTCCAGATTCTTTACCCCCAGCCCCTGCCAAACCAGACAGATTTTACAGGGTGCCAGATACTCATCACCACCTTTACAAGGCCCCACTTGCAGACCCAGAAACTATATCCCAGGGTCCCAAGGCAGTAGCCATGACCACAGCTAAAAACCCTATTCCTTCTGAAAGGGAAACAAGGTCATTAGACAGATGGGGTAAAAAGGTCTACACTTCAGCTACTCTCTCAGCTAGAGCTTTAAACTGTCAGTTTCACATGATACAATACCAAGAGTTTATGCTTGATCAGTTAACTAAAAAAACTAACCACTGATGAATCTCTTGATAAGAAATATGTATTAGAGATGGTAAATAACATACAACAGGTTAGCAACCATTCCTTAAAATGTGGCTATGATGCACTGGAGGCTTCATTTAGATCAGCCATGACAGGCACAGTGATAAGAAGGCATGCATGGCTAAAGGAACAAGCTTTACCGGATCATGTTAAAGCTAAGTTGCTAGATGCTCCTATGGACAAGACAAGTTTGTTTGGTACACCTGCCCAGCAGGTTATGAAGAAAATGGAAGAAAAGACAAAATCTGTTCAAACTGTTAAAGATTTCTTGCAGGTTCAACCCCAAGGTTTAGCAGGAACTGGCCTGCCAAAATTGGTCCTTTCCTGACTCCACAAAATTTCAAAGGGGCAGGAATAGACGTTCCAGAGGCAGAAACCAATCCAGAGGAGGTGCCTACAGAGGACGACAGTGGCAAGGTAACAACAGAGGCACAGACGCAGCCACTGCCACTACATCAGCACAACCACAGTGACTTAATCCTAACTCCGCCTACCAGGGAACAAATAGCAGCTCCTCTAGGCGGAAAGTTAACCTTATTTTCAAAGAACTGGCACTACATAACAAAAAACAAGTGGATTTTACAAACCATAGATCAAGGTTACCGGTTTCACTTCCACACTTTACCAGTCAAAAGAGGAATGCCAAATCTACCTCCAAATCAAAAACAGAGGCTCTACGCCAGATAATGGAGTTAGCAAACATGAGAGCTGTGGAAAGAGTGCCAACAGCAGAACAAGGAAAGGGTTCTATTCCAGACTATTCCTAGTTCCAAGAAAGGAAAAAGTTGGAGACCAATTCTCGACCTGTCCACCTTAAATACATACATCATTGTCCCAAAATTCAAAATGCTGACCCTACAGCAACTTCTTCCCATGCTGGGCAAGGAGTCTTGGCTGGTAACTCTAGATCTCAAGGAGGCATACCTGCACGTCCCCATTCGACCAATCTGCAGAAGATACCTCAGATTTCTTGCAGGATCAGAGCACTATCAATTCTCAGCATTGCCCTTTGGCTTATCTACTGCCCAGAGTATTCACAAAATGCCTGGCATCAGTAATCGCCCATTGCAGACTACAGGGAATTCAGATTTACCCATACCTGGACGACTGCCTACTACAAGGGGACAACAAAAGCAAGCTGACAACAGATTTACAAAGGGTCATTTACTTGCTACAAGGACTGGGATACACAGTCAATTTACAAAAGTCAAGGCTGATACCATCCCAAACAAGGACATTCTTGGGCTGAATTGGACACAGTACAACAAATGGCATTCCTGACTACAGAAAAACAAAAGAACTTCCTCTTTACTTCTTGGCACTAACAAAACTGAACGAGTTAACAGCAAGAAAATTTCTGCAGGCCTTGGGCTTCATGGCATCATGCATAATCTTGGTCCCATTTGCCAGACTACATATGAGGAAACTACAGTGGTACCTAAAGAATTTATGGTCCCAACACAGACACAGTCTAGAAACAGAAATCCCACTAATTCCATGCTTAAAACAGGAGTTCCTATGGTGGGCTCAGGCATGCCAGTCAAACCCAGGCCTACCCTTTCGCAGATGTCAACCAAGCCAGACCATCACAACAGACGCTTCAGACCTAGGATGGGGGACCCACATGCTGGACAAATGCGTGCAAGGATTGTGGACACAGGATCAACTTCACCTGCACATCAATCTAAAAGAAATGCTGGCAGTAAAACTGGCAATCCAAAAGTTCAAACCATTCCTCAAAGAGGGCCAGTTGATGATAAGGACAGACAACACCACAGTCATGTGGTACATCAACAAACAAGGAGGCACTCATTCATACCCCTATGCAGAA
The DNA here is from genome assembly GCF_019279795.1 of Protopterus annectens. Classification (NCBI taxonomy): domain Eukaryota; kingdom Metazoa; phylum Chordata; order Ceratodontiformes; family Protopteridae; genus Protopterus; species Protopterus annectens. Next base: position 1,821,962,610 of record NC_056726.1, on the reverse strand, counting down.
TGACCTTGGAGCTGTGGACCCTGGCACTCAGCTACAACATTCAGTTACAGGCAATGTTTGTACCGGGAAAGACAATACTCTAGCAGACATATTAAGCAGAACCACCGGATGCCCACGAATGGAAGCTGCACCCGGACATCTTCAAGACCATCTCAAAGAAATGGGGAATGCCACAGATAGACCTATTCGCATCACCTCTCAATCACCAGCTCAAAAAGTTCTGCACAAGGACATTCCACCCACTAGCATGGAAAGTGGACTCACTCTCCTTCAACTGGAAAGGCCTAACAGCATATGCATTCCCACCTCTTCCTTTGATACACAAGGTACTACTAAAAATCAAGGAAGAACGTCCAAGGATAATCCTGATAGCCCCAAACTGGCCAAGACAACACTGGTACCCACTACTGAAGAGCATGTCTCGAACAATATGTGGCCAATACCCTGATGCCTTTGATGTTAACTCAGAACAACTACAGCATCATACATCCAAACCTAAAACGCTGCAACTGACTGCATGGAACATCACATAGCAGCAGCTAATCCAGAACTTTCCCAAAGAGGTAAAGACATTATTCTTGAAGCACGCAGACCTTCAACAAGAAGGAACTATGCTGGAAAATGGAAAAGGTTTGTCATTTGGAGTACCGAAAGAGGAAAAGATGTGTCAAACATAGATATGCCTAACATTCTGGAGTATCTGGCGAACTTCTTCATTCAGGCCTGTCCTACTCCTCCATCAAGATACATGCATCAGCTATTTCAGCAGAATACAGCTTTGATCCACCTGTTTTTTCGCACCCTTTGCTCAGGCAGTTCCTCAGAGGAATCAAGAATGTAAAACCTCCAAGGAAACCACCATTACCAGCCTGGGATTTAAACTTTGTGCTAGAAAAGTTGACACTATCACCCTTTGAACCAGCAGCAACAGCAGACCTACAACACCTGTCATGGAAAACTGCCTTCCTACTGGCAATTACTTCAGCAAGGAGGGTTTCAGAACTACAGGCCTTAATGGCAGTGCAACCCTTCCTAATCTTCCACCAAGATAGAGTGTCCATGAGAACTAATCCTACATTTATGCCCAAGGTGGTATCCAGAGTATCTTTAAACCAGGCAATCCACCTACCTACCTTCTTTCCCAACCCACAAAACAGAGGGAAAGAATACTGCATACCTTGGATGTACATAGACAGCTACGCTACTACTTGGACAGAACAAAAATAGCAGAAAGACTGACCAACTTTTGTAGCCTATGCAACAGGAAGGGAAGGAAAAGCTATTTCCAAACAGACAATCTCCAAATGGATAGGAAATTGCATACGATACTGTTACTCCTTCCATGGAAAACCAATTCCACAGAACATAAGACCTCATTCTACAAGGGCAACAGCCACTACCACAGCCTTCTTACGAGGAGTGGCAACCAAAGACATTATTGAGGCGGCTACTTGGACCTCCGTGCATACATTTGCCAAGCATTATAATTTGCCTCTATATTCCAGATCCCGAGCAGGGTTTGCCACTGCTGTACTGCAAGGGATCCTAAACACACCATAATCTACTTTTATCCTCCTCCCTAGTTGGCTATGGTATTCTACCCACTTGTTATGACTGCAGATGCATCCATGAAGGACATAGTACAGTTTTGTACCTACCATAAATGTAGATGTCCGAACTGGATAGCATCTGCAGTCAGGATTACCCTCCCTCCTTCCCTCTGTGGTACTCCTAGGGTGTTTACCCTCCTAATAGCTAGCTGTTGGGGAGTCTTTATGGTGTATTTGTTTGTATATATGTACATATATGCTTATTGTTGTGTTTACCTCTATCTATTTGGAAACATTGGCATCTATCCAAATTTTAGCCTGCAAGAGGGCTACTGGCATCTGGGGCAAGAAACACTGAGGAAAATGGCGTCGGCTGATGCTTTTATACCCGAAGACCAACAGAGATGACGTCGGGTGGAGTGCGACATCAGCCGGAGCCGGACCCGGACTTTGGAATCCGGCCGACTGCAGGGCTGCCTGACGACAGGACAACCCACTTGTTATGACTGCAGATGCTATCCAGTTCGGACATCTACATTTATGGTAGGTACAAAACTGTACTTTCTCCCCACACCCCACCACCCAGACCCTCATCACAGACTCATCGGAGTATGCTTGGGGTGCACACCTGGATGGCAGGTTCATACAGAGCCAATGGAACTTACAGCAAATCCCCATGCACATCAATCTAAATGAGATGATGGCTGTGCAGCAGGCCTTGATAGCTTTTAAGCCCCTACACTCCCCAGGGGTTCTCCTGATCAAAACAGACAAAATCAACAAGCAGGGAGGGGCTCACTCCTACCCACTGTGCAGGTTGGCCATGACCCTTTGCTCACAGCCTCATCCATGCAAATACACCTGCTAGCACAATACCTTCCAGGCTCTCTCAGCTCCCTGGCAGACCAATTAAGCAGAAAGCTTTTGGACCCACGCGAGTGGCAGCTCAGCAGAAGCACCTTCTTTGTAATAACGCAGAAATGGGGAACCCCAGAAGTCGACCTGTTTGCCTCCCACACCAATCATCAGCCCAGAAAATTCTGCACCAGGAAGCATCACTGCATGGCTTGGAAAGTGGATGCCCTGTCCTTCCCCTGGGTAAACCTCTCTGTCTATGCCTTTATTCCACTACCTCTCATCCTCGGGGTACTGCTCAAAATAAGGGAGTAAAAACCAAGGACCATTCTCATAGCTCCGGACTGGCCCAGACACCACTGGTACCCCTTGCTGCGCAGCCTGTCCCCGCTGCCTGCATGGAATCTTCCTCTGATTCCAAACCTCCTAACCCAGAGGGAAGGGGAATTCTTGCACCCACAATTGCAGACGCTGTTTGGCAGCTTGGCTTATTCCCTAACCGCTGACCAATCTGCCATCCTCAGTAAACAGGTTCTGGATGTTATCCAAGAGGTCAGACGCCCTAGCACCAGAAAGCCTTATGCAGATAAATGGAAAAGATTCTGCACCTGGATCCAGGCTAAGGGGGCCAATACGGCACAGCCATCCATCCCTCTCATCCTGGATTGCTCAGCTGACCTACTACACAGCGGGCTGTCTTTCTCCTCTATAAAAAGTCATGCCTCTGCTATTTCTGCTCATTTTCCCACAGAGCAGCCTCGTTTCTCACACCCTCTGATTAAACCATTCCTCAGAGGGGCTAGCAACTTGAGGCCCCCCAGAAGGGACACCAGCACCAGCTTGGCACCTTAACTTTGCCTTGGAAAAGCTCGCCCTGCCTCCTTTCGAAACTGCTTCTTCGGCAGAGCTAAAATATCTCTCCTGGAAAACTGCCTTCTTCTTGGCCATCACTTCAGCCAGAAGGGTCTCTCAACTGCAAGCACTCATGGCTGTGGAGCCCTTCATCATCTTCCATCCAGACAGGGTGCCCCTCAGAACTAATCCATCATTCATGTCAAAGGTGGAGTCCAGTGTGGCTCTCAACCATTCCATTCATTTGCCCACTTTCTTTCCTAACCCCCAAAACAAGGGGAAAAGGATTCTGCACTCTCTAGATGTGCACAGACAGCTCAGATACTGTCTGGACAGGACTAAACCCTTCAGGAAGTCTGATCAATTGCTGGTTAGCTTTACTTCAGGGAAAGAAGACAAAGCCATCTCCAAGCAAACCATTTCCAAATGGATAGCACACTGCATCCATTTCTGCTACAAACAGCATGGCAAGCCTCCCCCCAAGGCCACACTCCACCAGAGCAGCCTCCACCTCTGCAGCTTTCCTCAGAGGAGTCCCCACCAGGGACCATCCTGGAGGCTGCCACCTGGACAACTGTTCACACTTTTACTAAACATTACCACCTGCCTCTCTTCTCCAAATCCAGGACAGGGTTTGCCCCTGCAGTCTTGCAGGGCATCCTAGCCAGCCCCTAGTTTCCTTGACTGCCTCCCCCATTTCCTCAGCTTTGGGAATCTACCCAAATGTGATGACTGCAACAGTGAAACACAAGGAACATAGTACTGTTGTGTACACTTAACATAAATGTAGATGTTCGAGTGTCTTCACTGTTGCAGTCCTGGTTTCCCTCCCTCCATCCCCCTTCTTTTTGTTACCTTTCTTCACTGTTGTTCTCCTTTCCTTACAAGGGGCATATTGGTATTTATTTTCCACTGGTGGGGTTCTTCCACCGGAACCTGGCCTTCTACTTTGGGGGGCTCCTGACAGGTTAGGGCAAGAAAAACAGATGTAATGGCGTCTGTTTTCTTCCTTTATACCACTGACAGACCTTACATCAATCCTCAAGCGACAGCAACCGACACAGAAATACTAAGTCTCCGGTATTCAGGCTGACCGAGGGCTACCTTGGCAGGGATAACCCAAATGTGATGACTGCAACAGTGAAGACACTCGAACATCTACATTTATGGTAAGTGTACACAAATGTACTTTATGGATGCACCTCTGGACAATGATGCCCTTTTTGGTGCTGAAGCTGCTGCCCTGTTCAAGTCCCTGCATGACAAAGTGAAAGAGCTTAAGAAACTGAAACACGTCTTTGTGTCCCCGGTCCCTAAATACCACAGGAATTACCCTTCCAAGGCACAATTTCTCATAAGGAAACACTGCAGTTCCCCTCCTTTCCCATAAGAAAGGGGCTCGCAGACAGAGATCTTCCTGACCCCAGCAAACCCTGCTCAAAAGCCAACCTTTTAGGACGGGACAGGTAGTCTGTGACTACCTGGCAAACCTCTCAAATATTCCCCTTTCCCAGCACCTATAATTTTTTCTTCCCTCATGGACAAGTATCTCCACTGACTAGTCTATTATCCAAAACGGCTATTACATAGTATGGAAATCTGTCCCTCCCTCCCTTCATGGACATTCTGCACCCCCCCCCCCCCCCAGGATCAGCTTCATCTGATGTTCTTCGTGTTTCATTGTTGCAGTCATCACATTTGGGTTATCCTGCCAGGGGTAGCCCTCAGTCGGCCTGAATACCAGAGGCTTAGTATTTCTGAGACGGTTGCTGTCACTCCAGGACTGACATCAGGTAGTCAGTGGTATAAAAATTAGGCAACCGACACCATTACATCATTCTTCCTTGCCAGGAACTCCAAAGTAAAAGCAGTTCGCAAGAGTGCCAGTCGGCTGCTACCCGAGTTTTCGTTTCCGAATTGAAGCTGAAGTCTTCTAAAGCTAAGTACCCCATTGGGGATCATTTTTTCTTGCTCTAACCGATGTCAGAAAAAGTAAACAATTGTCTCGCCTGTGGAAAGCAAATATCACACAGAGACTTCCATTCTTACTGTGTCACCTGTTTAGGCCCAGACCACAATGTCCCTCGCTGTCGCTTTTGTGCTTTGTTCAACACCAGAACTATACATCGTCGGGCCCTTATTGTTGCTAGATATTTTCGCTCTCAGTCCTTGAGTTCTGATATGGCTTTGGTAAGCTATCCAACTACCGGTCTTCCAAAAAAATTAAGGATAAAGGCAGAGACAGACTGCACAGGTCCAAAACTGCAAAGGACGCTTCTGCTAAGCTAGTCATCAGTTCTCTGGTCCTCAGTAAGGTGCTTTCTCAGCCCCTAATGCCCACTTCTGTGCATTCGCAGGCCGCTACCAAGACCCTTTCGGAGTCCGGTATGCTGCAAGACTCTTCTTCGACTAAGGATCACCTTGGATAGGTCCGGAGCTGCTGAACAGGCACCGAATTCCGAGGAAGTACTTTGCACTACCAATACTCAACACAGACAGACAACTTCTTTCGCGTCTTCAGTTCTTTCTAAAACTACCGAGTTTCTAAGGCCCAGGGTACAAACTATGCCCAAAAAAACCATGACCCAAGCTCGGGCACCTGCTTCCTTGCCTCCATCTCAAATGCTTAAAGTGGCAGAAGACCTTATTATGTTTATTAGGGGAACCCAGGCTACTCCTTCCAAAAGAGAGAGACTTGTCCTCAGTAGTTTTATCTGAACAGGAGTCCAATGACACTGATGCTTCTGAATATGAAGACATGCTTATGAGAATTCTGATACAGAGAAATCAATTCCTTCTGCCTCTCCACCCATTTGGGGAAACCCTTCATACTTTAAGGGAGCATTTCCAATGGGAATGTCAAGACCATCCTTAGTCAAAAAAAGAGACTCTGGTAATTCTTAGATTTACCACAGCACAGACCTTTGGCCATTACTCCTGTCCTGGATGATCTTATGCAATCCAATTTGACTCCTGACACCCTTCCTCCTGCTCTCAGGAAACCTGACAGGTACTACAGAGTCCCTGACTCTCACAAATTCCTTTTCAAAAATCCCACTGCTGACCCAAAGGTCATCTCTCAAGGTCCTAAAGGAATTAAAGCAACCTCAGCTAAGAATCCCACCTCATTAGACAGGGATTTCCAAGCTTTAGACAGATGGGGTAAAAAAGTATACACCTCTGCTACTCTTGCTATTAGGGCATTAAATTGTCAGTTCCACATGCTAAAATATCAGCAGCAATACCATAGAACTCGAACAAAAAAATATCTTCCTTTCCTGCTTGTGCAGAAAATAAAGAATTACAAGAGCTTATGCATTCTGCAAGTCAAGTTACTAAGCACACCTTGCAATGTGGCTTTGACGGCCTAGAAGCATCTTGCAGGGCAGCAGTCACTGGTTCTGTCCTTAGAAGGCATGCTTGGCTTGAGGAACAGACATTGCCAGACAATGTCAAATACAAATTATTGGATGCACCACTGAACAAAGGCAATTTATTTGGCCCCAAGGCAGAAGAGGTTTTGAAAATATGGAAGAAAAAGCTAAATCTATGCAGACAGACTTCTTACAGGTCCAGTCTCCGAGGTTCAGTAGGCATTGCCCCTTCAACCACTGGTCCTTTCCTGCCCCGTCCAGGCCATCTCAGCCCAGACCCAGACCCAGGGGAAGCAGACCACACCCCAGACAGCAGTCCCAGGGGAATGCAGAGATCTAAACAATGGACTTCCTCCTCTTCAAAATCAGGGAATGTAAAGCCCCACCCCCTTATGGTAAGAACTCACAATGACTTTACACCTCCACCCCTTACCTCTGCTCACCTGCTTGTGCCCCTAGGAGGAAAACTCTCCTTCCATGCAAGCAACTGGGCCTCTATTACCAGTGACCGATGGGTCCTCAACATAGCGTCCCAGGGATACAAATTTTATTTCCACACTCTGCCAACCCCAAAAGGGTTCCCAGATCTTCCTCCAAACCAGTGGGCAGAGGCCAAAACTAAGTAATTTCTCTGCTCTCCATGAGAACAATACAGCATGTTCCTGCAGAGTAGATAGGCCAAGGTTTCTATTCCAGACTCTTCCTGATGCCCACAAAAGGGGGCACCTGGCACCCAGTCCTAGATCTATCCATTCTAAACACCTTTCTGGTGATACCAAAATTCAAAATGCTCACCCTCCAGCAGCTTCTTCCTATTTTTTCACAGGATGCTTGGTTACCACCCTAGACCTAAAAGAGGCCTACCTACACACCCCAATCAGGGAATCTTGCAGGAAATATCTACTTTTCAGGGCAGGATCTATGCACTTTCAGTTCTCTGCGCTTCTCTTTGGCTTATCAACTGCTCCCAGAGTTTTCACAAAATGCCTGGCTCCAGCCATTGCTTTTTGCAGACAAAAAAATATTCAAATTTACCCCTGTTTAGACGATTGCCTAATTCAGGCAGTCAGGAAAAGCTGTTACAGCACCTGACCTTTGTAAAGGACCTACTGACCTCCCTGGGATATACTATCAACAAAAAGAAATCAAAACTAGTCTCCACACAAAAAATTGTATTCCTGGGAGCAAGCCTGAACACATCATCCAAGAATGGCATTCCTTACTCCAGACAGGCTACTTCTCTCAATTAGCCACCAGAATGCAGTTATCCGCAAGGAAAATCCTGCAAGCTCTAGGGTTCGTCGCCTCCTGCATTCTACACATTCCATATGCCAGACTGCATATGAGGAAACTACAGTGGTACTTAAAAAGCCTTTGGTGTCAACACTCTCAAGACCTGGAAACTATCATTCCAATGATACCTTGTCTAAGGAAAGATTTTCTTTGGTGGGCAGCAGCATGCAACCACTAGAGACTACCCTTCTCACAACCCCATACCACCCAGACCCTCACCACAGACACAGACTATGCCTGGGGTGCACACCTGGATAGCAGGTACATTCAGGGCCATTGGAGCCCAAATCAAATACATCTGCACATCAACCAAAAACAGATGCTAGCTGTTCAGCATGCCCTGACAGCTTTCAGACCCCTACTCTCCCCGGGGCCTCTACTGATCAAAACAGACAACACCGCAGTGATGTGGTATTTCAACAAGCAGGGAGGGAACTCACTCTTATCCTCTCTACAGGCTCTCCATGACCCTTTGGCACACAGCCTCAGCCATGCAACTACACCTGCTAGCACAATTCCTGCCAGGCTCCCTAAACTCTCTGGCAGACAACATACGCAGAAAACTGCTAGACCCACACGAGTGGCAGCTAGACCACAGAACCTTCACCCTTGTAACCCAGAAATGGGGCACCCCCAAGGTGGACCTCTTTGCCTCCCACTCCAATTATCAGCGCAGCAAATTCTGCACCAGGGAACCTCACAGCAAGGCCTGAAAAGTGGATGCTCTATCCTTCCAGTGGGTAAAACTCTCCGTCTATGCATTTCCCCCTCTACCACTTATTTCATGGGTACTGCAGAAAATAAGGGAGGAAAAACCGAGGGCAATCCGGATTGCCCCAGACTGGCCACGTCAGCACTGGTACCCACTGTTGCGCAGCTCGTCACCCCTGCCACCATGGCACCTACCTCGAATCCCAACACTCCTGACCCAGAGGAATGAAGAATTCAAGCATCCCCAATTGCAGACCCTCAACCTTGCAGCCTGGCTTATTCCCTGACCTCTCCTCAAGCTGCCAGCCTAAGCAAACAAGTCCTAGATGTGAGGCCAGATACCCCAGCACTAGAAAATCGTATGTTGACAAGTGGAAAAAGTTTTGCACCTGGATCCAAGCTAAGGGAGCCAGAACGGCACACCCCTCCCTACCTCTCATCCTGGATTACCTAGCAGACCTACTACACAGGGGTCTGTCCTTCTCTTCTATTAAAATTCATGCCTCTGCCATCTCTGCTCATTACAGCACAGAGCCACCTGTCTTCTCACATCCCCTCATCAAACAGTTTCTAAGAGGGGCTAACAACTTAAGGCCACCCAGAAGAGCTCCTACCCCAGCTTGGGACCTTAACTTTGTGTTAGAAAAGCTCATCCTACCCCCCCTTTGAAGCTGCAGCTTCACAGAGTTAAAATTCCTCTCTTGGAAGACGGCCTTGCTTCTGGCCATCACTTCAGTTAGAAGAGTATCAGAGTTACAAGCACTCATGGCTGTAGAGCCCTTTATCATTTTCCATGCTGACATGGTCTCCCTCAGGACTTAACCCATCTGTCATGCCTAAAGTGGTGTCCAGTGTGGCTCTCAACCAATCCATTAATTTGCCCACCTTTCTCCCCTAACCCACAAAACAAGGGGGAAAGGATTCTGCACTCCATAGATGTGCGCAGACCGCTCAGATTCTACCTGGACAGGACTAAATCCTTTAGAAAAACTGATCAGTTGCTAGTCAGCTTTACTGCAGGAGCAGAGGGCAAGGCCATATCCAAACAAACCATCTCCAAATGGATAGTACACTGCATCCATTTCTGCTACAAACAGCATGGGAAACCACCCCCAAAGGGGGTCAGGACACATTCCACCAGAGCAACCTCCATCTCTGCAGCTTTTCTCAGAGAGGTCCCAACCAGGGACATCCTGGAGGCTGCAACCTGGACATCTGTTCATACCTTCACCAAGCATTACCACCTGCTTATCTTCTCCAAATCCAGGGCAGGCTTTGCCACCTCAGTCTTGCGGGGCATCCTAGCCAGCCCCCAGTCTTCTTGACTGCCTTCAACCTTTTCATTCAGCTTCGGGAATCAACTCAAATGTGATGACTGCAATACTGTAACACAAAGAACATAGTGCAGTTGTGTGCACTTACCATAAATGTAGATATTTGTGTATTCACTGTTGCAGTTATGGATGTTCATCGTGTTACCCTGCTGCAGTCATCACACTTGGGTTATCCTGTCGTCAGGCGGTCCCGCAGTCAGCCTGAATTTCAAAGTCTTGGTCCGGCGTCGGTTGCTGTCGCTTCTTCCTTGACGTCAGTGCGCCAGGGGTATATAAGAGGCATCCGACGCCATTTTCTTCCGTCTTTCTTGCCGCGCAGTGCCCGAAGCAGAAGCAGTTTGCAAGTGCCGGTCGGCCGACACCTGAGATTTTATAATCGAATTTCAGTCCGAAGTCTTCAAAGCTAAGTACCCCGTTGGGGAACCTTTTCTTGCCTCAGTCCGATGTCAGAAAAAGTTAACAATTGCATTTCTTGTGGGAAGCAAATACCTCATAAGGACTTTCATTCTTATTGTATACCTTGCCTAGGCCTAGACCACGACGTCACTGGTTGTCGGTTTTGTGCTAGGTTCAATAAGCGAACGATAAAGTGACTCTTTAGATTTCGCACAACACTACGGTAGGAAATTTAATTACACTATGCCGTTGGAGCAACCAACTACCGGCGTGCATAAAAAACGCAAAGATAAAGACAGGCAGCCTAGATCCAAGCCAGACTCCGAGGCCTCGGCTGGGCTGGTTGCCGGTTCTCCGGTTTTCAGTGAGGCGCCTACGCAGCCCCTGATGACCACAGAATTGGAACCCCAGACTGCTTCGGATTCTCAAGCAGAGAGTTCTAGGCCGACGCAGCCATTTTCTTTAGGCCCTACCGACAACATTGCAGAAGGAGAAGCCGGTGCTGCGGAAACACCTTCGGTTACAGAAGGTGTCTTCAGACAGACTACTCTCATCATAAAATCTTATGCTAAGCTTAAGACTCCTCTAAAACCAAAAAAGACTGCACATCAGTCTCCAGTTCAAGGCCCCATGCCTAAGAAACAGATGCTTAAAATGGCTGAAGATTTGATTTCTTTAATCAGGGGTTCCCAACCCCCCCCCCCCCCAGACAAAAGGTCTAGACAAGAGGAGGATTCTGCCTCCTCTGATAAAGTGTATATTTCCTCAGTCTCCTCTGAGGAACAGGATTACTCCTTTCCCCCTTTATGAAGATTCTGATGCTGAAGATTCCATTCCCTCAGCTTCTCCCCCTGGAGACTATTCCTTTGGGGAAACCTTACATACCATGAGGGAACATTTCCACTGGGAAGGTCAGGACTACTCCAACTCAAAGAAAAGGCTCAGAGAGTTTCTTTTACTCCCCCAGCACAGACCACTTGCTATCCCTCCAGTTTTAGACATTGTGGATGATGTTTACTTAGAATCTAGTCTAAATCCAGGTTCTCTGCCTCCTGCTCCAGCCAAACCAGATAGATATTATAGAGTGCCTGACTCGCACAAATTCCTTTACAAAAGCCCTGTTGCTGACCCAGAGACAATCTTCCAGGGTCCCAAAGGGGCTAAGGCTTCTATGGCTAAAAATCCTGTACCCTCTGAAAGGGACTCCAGAGCACTAGATAGGTTGGGGAAGAACGTTTACACCTCAGCTACTCTAGCTATGAGAGCACTAAATTGTCAATTTCACATGCTGAAATACCAGCAATTCCTAATGTCTCAAATAAAACAAAAGATGAGCACGCACCCACAACAGTTTAAATTCAAAGAAATGCAGGATCTGTTACATGCAGCTGAACAGGTGGGCAAACTTACTTTACAATGTGGATTTGATTCTTTGGAAGCTTCCTGTAGAGCAGCTGTTACTGGGTCTGTTATACGTAGGCATGCTTGGTTAAAGGAACAAAACTCTGCCTGATCATGTCAGAGCAAAGTTACTAGATGCACCCTTACAGCAGGATGTCTTATTTGGGGTTAAAGCAGAAGAGGTTTTAAAGAAAATGGAGGATAAGGCAAAATCTATGCAGACGGTCAAAGATTTCTTACAGGTACAAACCCCCACGCTTCAGCAGAAATTGGCCAGCAAAAAATTGGTCCTTTCCAGCTTCTGACAGACCACAGAGGGGTAAATACAGATGCCCAAGGGGCAGAGGACAAGCACAAATACCTTAGAAACCTCACCAATGGGGCACTGCAACACAGAAGGGAGGAGAAGAAGACGGGTCCCAAACTACTAGAAGACAAACACAATGACTTCAACCTGAAACTGCCAAGCAAAAATCTCTTGGCAGCTCCCTTGGGAGGAAAATTAGCATTTTTTTAATAGACAACTGGCGCATCGTCACAAAGGACAAATTAATCCTAGACATTATCTCACAAGGATACAGATTCCATTTCCACACCTTGCCAAGGATAAAAGGAATGCCAAACTTGCCACAAAATCAATGGGCAGAGGCACAAAAACAAATTACAGCTCTCATGGATATGAGAGCCATTCAACTGGTACCTACACAGGAGCAAGGCCAAGGATTTTACTCGAGGCTCTTTCTAGTCCCCAGAAAGGACAATGCTTGGAGACCCATTCTGGACCTTTCGATTCTAAACACCTTCTTGCAAGCACCCAAATTCAAGATTCTAACACTACAGCAGCTTCTTCCCATGTTGGGCAAGAAAGCTTGGCTAGTAACGTTGGACCTCAAGGAGGCATACCTGCATGTCCCTATCAGACAAAATTGCAGACGATACCTCCGTTTCATTGCAGGTTCAACCCATTACCAATTCTCTGCACTGCCCTTTGGCTTATCTACTGCACCCAGGGTCTTCACAAAATGCCTGGCACCAGTAATTGCATACTGCAGACAGAGGAATTCAAATATACCCATACCTGGACGACTGCCTCATCCAAGCAGAAAGCAAGGACATTCTCTTACAACATCTGACTTTTTTTAAACAACTTCTAAGTTGCCTAGGGTACACAGTAAACGAAAAGAAATCAAAACTAGTGCCCTCACAAAACATGACATTCCTGGGTTCCAGCTTGAATACAACGGCCCAGATGGCTTATCTGACACCAGACAAACAACTACAACTAACTCAATACTTCAAAATAATGGCAACAAAGACCCAACTCCCTGCAAGAAAAATTCTGCAGGCCTTGGGCTTCATGGCATCCTGCATACTACTAATACCATTTGCAAAACTGCATATGAGGAAATTACAATGGTACCTGAAAAGCGTATGGACTCAACACAGCCACAGCTTGGAAACAATGATACCTCTCATTCCCTGCCTCCAACAGGAGTTTCTATGGTGGTCATAGGTATGTCACCTCAACAAGGGTCAGCCTTTCACCTTACCCCCAGCCAGGCAAACTATGACAACAGATGCATCGGACTATGCCAAGGGGGCACACATGGCAGGACGATGCATTCAAGGCATATGGACTGCAGATCAAAGGAATCTGCACATCAGTCAAAAAGAAATGCTAGCTGTACAGAATGCTCTGACAGCCTTCAAGAACCTCTTACATCCAGGACAGCTTCTAATAAGGACAGAAAACACCACAGTAATGTTGTACATAAACAAGGGAGTACACACTCCTACCCTCTATGCAGGCAAGCAATGACCTTGTGGAACACAGCACTGGCTTACCAAGTTCAATTACAAGCTCAATTCCTGCCAGGAAAAAAGAAAACATTGGCAGACGACCTAAGCAGAAACATCATGGATCCCCACAAGTGGAAACTGGATCCACAAGTATTTGCAATGATAACTCAAAAATGGGGGCACCCAGACATAGACCTGTTTGCCAACCCCCAAAACTATTGGCTTTCAAAATTTTGCACAAGGACATTTCACCATCAAGCTTGGAAAGTGGACGCACTCTCATTCAGTTGGAAAATGCTGACAGTGTATGCCTTTCCTCCATAGCCCCTTCTCACAAAGGTGCTGCTGAAAGTCAGGATGGAGAGGCCTCAGATGATACTCATTGCCCCTGACTGGCCACGCCAGCACTGGTACCCACTACTAAGGAACATGGCCCAGGGCCCACCATGGATTTTACCACAAATTCCTCATCTACTCCCACAGCAAGGCAGTCAGATTCTACACAGCCAGCTCAAAACCTTAAATTTGGCTGCATGGCACATCACCTAAGCAACCAGCCAGCCCCTCTTTCACAAGCTGTTATGGATGTCATTCTGGAGGCCAGGAGGGCCAGCACCAGGAAAGCCTACTCGGACAAATGGAAATGATTTTGCGCCTGGAACCAAGCTGAAGGCCAAAATACCCTTCAGCTGGACATACCTCAGATTCTACAATATTTAACTGAGATGTTACACAAAGGACTTTCTTTTTCATCTATTAAAATCCACGCCTCAGCTATTTCAGCTCACTACAACACGGATCCTCCCTTATTTTCACATCCACTTCTAAGGCAGTATCTCAGAGGGGCAAAAAACATTAGACCCCCCCCCCCCCCCAGGAGAGCGCCAACATCAACTTGGGACCTAAATTTTGTTCTGGAAAAACTTAACGCTGCCACCTTTTGAGCCAGCTTTCTCAGCTGACTTAGTTTATATCATGGAAGACTGCCCTGCTGCTAGCAATTACTTCAGCCAGAAGAGTCTCAGAGCTACAGGCACTAATGGCAGTAGAGCCTTTCCTCATTTTTCATCAAGACAGAGTTTCTCTACGAACTAACCCCTCCTTTATGCCAAAGTTGGTATCCAGTGTGGCTCTAAATCAAACCATCCACTTACCCACCTTCTTTCCAAATCCACAGAGCAAAGGAGAAAGACTCCTGCATTCCTTGGACATTCACAGGCAACTACGTTACTACTTGGATAAAACTAAGGCTTTCAGAAAATCTGACCAACTTTTTGTATCCTATGCTACAACATCACAAGGAAAGGCCATCTCAAAACAGACCATTTCCAAATGGATAGGACATTGCATATGTTTTTGCTACACCCATCATGGAAAACCAGTTCCTTCTAGCATAAGGCCCCACTCCACCAGGGCAGCAGCTACATCTACAGCCTTCCTCAGGGGGGTGCCAACCAAGGATATTCTGGAAGCTGCAACTTGAAGTTCAGTACACACCTTCACCAAACACAATCACTTACCACTTTACTCTAAGACTAGAGCTGGCTTCGCCACTGCAGTTTTGCAGAGCCTTCTAGCCTCCTCTAACCCTGTTTGACTCCACCTCCCATCCTTAGCTTTGGGATTCTACTCAAGTGTGATGACTGCAGCAGGGTAACACGAATATAGTATAGTTTTGTACCTACCATAAATGTCGATGTTCGAGTGTATACCCTGCTGCAGTCCAGGTTACCCTCCCTCCATCCCCTCTGACCTAACTAAAACCTTTCAAAATCTGATACAACCTTTGTGGTGTATTTGCTTATAGCTGGAGGGATGTTTTGTTTGTGCTAAGCTTTTATTATTGGTACTATCTGCTGACCATCTTTTGGGGGGGCACCTGACATCTGGGGCAAGAAAAACTGAAGAAAATGGCGTTGGATGCCTCTTGTATACCTCTGGCGCACTGACGTCAGGGAAGAAGCGACAGCAACCGACACCGAACCAAGACTTTGGAATTCAGGCCAACTGCGGGTCTGCCTGACGACGGGATAACCCAAGTGTGATGACTGCAGCAGGGTATACACTCGAACGTCTACATTTATGGTAGGTACAAAACTGTACTTTTCCCTCCCTCCATCCCCTTGTCTCTCTCTCTCTCCTTACAAGGAATTTTTGGTATTTACTTTCTACTAGTGGAGATGTTCTTTGTTTCACTGTTGCAGTTATTACATTTGTCATCTGCCCGCAGGTAGCCCTCAGCCAGCCTGAATATCAAAGTCTTGGATTCCTGCATCGGATGCTGACTCTTCTTCCATGATATCAGGTCGTCAGGGGTCTAAAACATGCAGCCGATGCCATTACATCAGTCTTTTTCTTGCTGCGTGGTGCCCGAAGCAGAAGCAGTTTGCAAGTGCCGGTCAGCTGACTCCTGAAATTTTCATTTTCAAGTTTCAGAACCGAAGTCTTCAAAAAAGCTAGCAGAAGCAGTTTGCAAGTGCCGGTCGGCTGACTCCTGAAATTTTCATTTTCAAGTTTTAGAACCGAAGTCTTCAAAAAAGCTAAGTACCCCATTGGGGATCCTTTTTCTTGCTCTTAACCAATGTCAGTAAAAGTTAACAATTGTATTGCCTGTGGAAAGCAAATACCACAAAGATTTTCATTCGTACTGCATTCCTTGCTTAGACCCAGACCACAACATCCCTCACTGTCGATTTTGTGCCTTATTCAACCCCCCGGACTATTTGTCGTTGGTTTATTTTTGCAGCAAATTATTTTGGTACTCTGTTTAACTATCCAGAAATGGCTTTGGTAAGCCATCCGACTACCGACATTCCAAAAAAACATAAAGATAGACAGACCGCATAGGTCCAAAGCTGCTGACGATGCTTAAGTTAAGCTATTCGCCAGTTCGCCGGTACTCAGTGAGGCGCTTTCGCAGACCCTGATACCCGCTACTTCAGATTCGCAGGCCTGTACTGAGACCCATTTGGAGTCTGGTATGCTGCGAGATGCTTCTTCGACTATGGAACCTGTGATTGGCTCTACCTTGGATGGGTCCGGAGCCACTGTGCAGGCACCAGCTTCTGAGAGTGTATTCAGGCCTGCAGACTTGCATTTCAAACCGACACCATCTTCTTCTTTTAGGCGTAAAACTCAACCCACACCTAGGAAACTGACGTCCAAGCCACATGGTCAGGCCCATATGCCTAAAAAACAAATAAGAATGGCTGAAAACCTTACTTTAATTAGGGGAAGCCAGCCTTCACCCTCTATGACACCTAGAACTGATTTTCCTTCTGATTCTTATGATCAGGATTCTGAAATTTCTGTTTCTTCTGATTACCAGGATTTCCCCTTATCTACCTATGAGGATTCTGATGCAGAGGATTCCATTCTCTCTGCTTCCCCTCCAGAAGATTTTTCTTTTGGTGAAACATTGCGCACTCTTAGGGAGCATTTCCAGTGGGAAAGCCAGGATTACTCTTGACTCCAAAAAGAGGCTTAGGGAATTCTTGCTTCTCCCTCAACACGGGCCTTTAGCTATCCCTCCTGTCTTGGACATTGTAGATGATGCCTTCTTAGAATCTGGCCTGGCTCCAGACACTTTACCTCCGGCTCTCCTACTGTGGACCCAGAGACCATTTCCCAAGGACCTAAAGGCATTAAGGCTACTACTGCCAAAAACCCTACCCCCTTTGATAGAGACTCCAGGACCCTTGGACAGATGGGGTAAGAAGGTATACACTTCTGCTACTTTGGCCATTAGGACATTAAACTGACAGTTTCATATGTATCAGCAGCATATTGTGGGGCTAAAACAGAAAATGATGATGCCTGACTGTGCTGAAAATAAAGAATTACAGGATTTAATGCATTCTGCTGAACAAGTTGGTAAACATACTTTGCAAATGTGGTTTTGACTCTTTAGGAGCATCTTGCAGGGCTGCTGTCACTGGGTCTGTACTTAGAAGGCATGCTTGGCTTAAGGAGCAAAATTTGCCAGATCATGTTAAAGCTAAATTACTGGATGCTCCCTTAAATCAAGACCACCTGTTTGGCAACAAAGCAGAAGTCCTTAAAAAGATGGAGGAAAAAGCTAAATCTATGCAAACAGTTAACGATTTCCTGCAAGTACAGCCTCCCAGATTTAGTAGGCATTGGCCATCTAAGAATTGGTCCTTTCCTGTTTCTCCCAGGCCTTCTCAGTCCAAACCCAGGAACAGGAGACCACCTAGGCTACAGTATCAAGGTACTCACAGGCCTATGCAGTGGGGGGCTCCTACTTCCAAAGCTGGAAGTAGTAAGACACCCCCTATGGAAAAATGTCACAATGACTTAAACTTAAACCTTCTAAGCCCTGCTCAACTGCCTGCTCCCTTAGGGGGAAAGATCGCCCTGCATGCAAAAAACTGGGAACTCATTACCCAGGACAAATGAGTTTTAAATACAGTTTTCCAAGGATAGAGATTCCACTTCCACACCTTACCAGCCCCAAACGGTTGGCCAGACCCACCCCCAAGTCACTGGTCACAGGCTCAACAGAGCAGGTTCGCTCTCTTCTAAGTATCAGGGCTATTCAACCTGTCCCAGCAGAAGAAAGGGGACAAGGTTTTTACTCAAGACTTTTCCTGGTACCCAGAAATGACCGCTCCTGGCGTCCTATCCTGGACCTGTGTATTCTGAACACCTTTTTGGTGATCCCAAAATTCAAAATGCTAACACTTATACAGCTGCTTCCTATGCTAGGCAAAGATGCCTGATTGGCAACCTTAGACTTAAAGGATGCTTGCCTACACATTCCAATAAGGGAATCTTGTAGGAAATACCTACGCTTCAGAGCAGACTCCATGCACTATCAGTTCTCTGCACTTCCCTTTGGCTTATCTACTGCGCCCAGGATATTCACAAAGTGTCTAGCTCCAGTCATTGCATTTTGCAGGTAAAGAGATATTCAAATATATCCATACCTGGACAGTTGTGTTATTCAGGCAGAAATCCAGGGTATGCTACAAAAACATGTGGCATTTGTAAAGAAACTTTGAACCTCACTGGGGGGTACACCTTAAACGAAAATTAATCTCATCTAGTACCCTGCCAACAAATTGTATTCCTGGGAGCAAGCTTGACCACAACTTCACAGATGGCTTACCTCACGCCAGAGAAACAAGTTTATTTGACAGCCTACTTCAAACTACTGGCCACAAAGACCCAGCTATCGGCAAGGAAATTCCTGCAAGCCCTGGGGTTCATGGCCTCGTGCATCCTACTAATTCCATATGCAAGACTGAATATGAGGAAACTCCAATGGTATCTAAAAAGCCTATGGTGTCAACATTCTCAGGACCTGGAATCAATGATTCCTATCATTCCTTATATAAAGACAGAGTTCCTTTGGTGGGCAGAGGCCTGCTACCACAACAAGGGGCTCCCATTCATTCTACCCCTTGCCGCCCAAACCCTAACAGACGCATCAGACTAGGCATGGGGGGGGGGGCTCACTTGGCAGGGCAGTGCATTCAGGGCAAATGGAACCTGAGTCAGATGCACCTCCATATCAATCAAAAATAAATGCTAGCTGTACAGAATTCCCCAACAGCCTTCAAAGACCACATTCATCCAGGACATTTATTGGTAAAGACAGACAACACCACTGTTATGTGGTACATAAACAAGTGGAGGGGGCCACTTGTACCCTCTCTGCAGACTAGTCATGGCTCTGTGGAACACAGCCTTGAGGCTACCAAGTTCACCTACAAGCACAATTCCTGCCAGGCAAGCTAAATTCACTGGCAGATGACCTAAACAGAAGTCTCATGGACCCACTCGAATGGAAACTGGAACTAAAGCTATTCAGCCTTTTGAGAAACAAATGGGGGTGTATCCAGAGATGCACCTGTTTGCCTCCCCTCAGAGCTACCAATTGAACAAATTCTGCACAAGGACTTCCCACAGTCAAGCTTCAAAAGTGTCCTTCACCTGGGAAAACCTCTGTTAATACCTTTCCCCCTCTGCCTCTCCTCTCAAAGGTTCTGCTAAAGATCAAGCAGGACAAACCAAGGACAATACAGATTGCACCAGACTGGCCACGCCAGCACTGGTATCCCCTCTTGCACAGTATGTCACTGCTGGATCCGTGGCACCTGCCTCAGACCCCTTCCCTGCTGTCCCAGCAGGAGGGCAAGATTCTGCACCCTCAGCTTCAAAACCCTGAAACTTGCAGCCTGCTAATTCCTTGAGCTCTCCAATAGCATCCCTCAGTAAGCAGGTACAAGATGTCATTCTGGAGGCAAGGAGGCCTAGTACTAGAAAATCCTGTGATGAAAAGTGTTAAAGATACTGTTCCTGGAGCCAGACTCAGGGGATGGGCACGACGGTGCCCAGCTTACTGCATATTCTTCAGTACTTAACAGAGATGCTCCACAAGGGCCTTTCCTTCTCGTCAGTTAAAATTCATGCCTCTGCCATTTCAGCACATTATAATACTGAACCACCCCTCTTCTCTCACCCCCTGCTAAAGTAATCCCTCAGAGGGGCCAAAAATTTAAGACCTCCCAGGAGGGCCCCTACTCCAGCCTGGGACCTTAACTTTGTATTGGAAAAGCTCACTCTAGCTCCTTTTGAGCCAGCTGCAACTGCAGAGTTGAAATTCCTTTCTTGGAAAATAGCCTTCCTTCTAGCCATCACTTCAGCAAGAAGAGTGTCTGAATTACAGGCCCTCATGGCAGTGGAGTCCATCATCTTCCATGCAGACAGGGTGTCCCTCAGGACCAATCCTTCCTTTATGCCCAAGGTAGTGTCTAGTGTGGTCCTTAATCAATCCATTCATTTGCCTACTTTTTTCCCAAATCCACAAAACAAAGGAGAACGAATACTGCACTCTTTGGATGTGCACAGACAACTTGGATTTTATTTGGACAGGGCTAAGCCTCTCAGAAAATCTGAACAGCTGCTAGTTGGCTTTGCTGCAGGGGCAGAGGAGAAGGGCATTTCAAAGCAAACCATTTCTAAGTGGATAGCCCATTGCATTAATTTCTGCTATAAGCACCATGGAAAACCTACCCCACAGGGGATAAGATCAAATTCCACCAGGGCTGCATCTACCTCTACAGCCTTTCTCAGAGGTGTCCCTACCAGGGACATCCTAGAAGCTGCTACCTGGAGCTCTGTACATACCTTCAGCAAGCATTACCACATGCCTATTTTTCCTAAATCCAGAGCTGGTTTTGCCACTGCAGTTTTCTGTTCTCCCCTGATGTGTAATCATCCTCCTGTAAATTTCTGCATTCAAGTAATCCAAACCATCCTTCAGGTCATGCAGGTCTCTGCCTCACGTATCAAGCAGTGGAAATCTCAAAGTTTCTCTTGAGCAATGGGCACCCACAGACACTTGTCCTGCAACTAAAGAGACTAAACACTAATGTAGGTGCTTAACTTCCAAGGCTGAATCCAAAGTAAATAAACAAAACTATTTTCTTGGCACCCAAAGGAAATATTCAAATAATCCACAAAAATTCTGGCATGCCATTAACTCCCTACTAAAGCCAGGCAAAACCACAACTCCTGCACCCAGATCTACTAACAATACCCTAGACATAGCTTCTCAATTTAATAACCATTTTACTAAATCCATCTTGTCCCTGTCCAGTCAAATAACCAAAAACAGTCTACCTCAATCACAACCTAACCTATTCCATACCACCCCCTCTTTTAGCCTATCACCAGTGCCCACCTCAACTATCAAAAAAACTCCTCCTAAAACTAAAGCCAACCACACTGGCAGCTGATAACATACCCTATCATATCCTGTTTCCATCCTTATCAACCGCTGCATACTAGAATCCTACACAAACTCTGGAAACTATCTTACATCATTCCTCTCCATAAAGGAGGCAAGTCTTATGAATTCTCCAACTACCGACCTATTGCCATCCTTTGCCCCTTATCCAAAATTCTTGAGAAATGCATCCACTTGCAAGTGATGACATTTCTTAACACACACAATCTACTATCTAACACACATGGTTTCCGTCCACATCACAGCACTACCACAACCCTTCTATCCTTCACTAATTATATAAACCTTCACAGGAATAACAAATATGTATCAGCCATTTTCCTAGACCTCTCAAAAGCATTTGATATGGTCTCCCACTCCATTCTACTAGGCTCACTAATATCATTATCCTTCAGCTCCTCTACTATAGCCTGGTTCAGAAGCTAACTGTCTGATGGGCAACAATCAGTCCAGTGGAAAGGAACTCTGTCTACACAACTTCCAACCACCATAGGAGTCCCACAGGGCTCTATACTGGTCCTGCTATTGTTCTCTAATTTCACAAATAACCTCAATAGCTCTACACAACATGCCACACTCATACAATATGCGGATGATTCAACCCTGATCTGCTCCGCCTCATCTCCCACCACCCTACATACACTCACTCAAGATACCTTTAACTCTATAGAAAAATGGATATCAGGTATCCAACTAATTCTAAATCTCAAAAAGACAAAACGGCTACTATTTACCCCTAATAGATCAAAAAAACCCTCTCCTTTACCATAACATCTAAGGATGGCACCACCGTCTCCACTTCTAACCACACCAAACTTCTGTGCATTGAAATAGATAATAATCTCCACTTTGATGTTCACATCTCACATACCATAAAACTAGTACACAAAAAACTAGGCTCCCTATACAGGCATAAGTCCTTTCTCTCACAAAAAGCAGGAGTCACTCTTGCACAAAGCCACCTCCTGTCAACTCTATTATACGCAGCACCAATCTTTGCCTAAATCAGACAATGTGACCTAGACAAACTAGAATCATGCTACAATAAAATAGTCAAGTTTGCTACCAACTCAACCTATAGAACCCATCACTGTGCTGCACTAAAAGAACTAAATTGGCTTGAGCTACCACAGCTACTTAACTATCACCAGCTGGGCACAGCCTACAATATTCTCAAATATTCTGAAAAAAACCCTTCATTATCCAACCTACTTACTGTCTATACTGCAAACGGGTACCTAAGATCCCATGAAGAATCTGTCCTCTCCATCACCAAGGCTAACAATAATGCAGGGAAAGCGCTCTACTCCCACACCGTTGCCAGAAATTGGAACTCTCTTCCCCTGTGTCCACTGCCCCCTCCACATCCATATTCAAAAACTCCCTCAAATTGCACCTTCTTAGTACTTGGTTATGCCCTTGTATCACATAACCGTACCCATACTACTATTAACTCCCCAAACTCCTCTCTGATCCTCTGTAGGCTTGGTCATCTGAAAGGGTACTTTTAACTATAGAATCTTACTTGATAAATTTTCTTCTCTTACCAATGTATAACTGACATTGTCTTTTTACCCATGTTCTACATCTTCTTTTACCTGGAGTGTTTTATTAATTTCTTGTTATATTACTATGCTCAGCATATATGATAAAACCTGTTTGTGGTATTATGCTGGATGTACCGTAACTGACATTCTTTTACCTATGTTCTATATCTTCTTTACCTGGAATGTTTTTATTAATTTCTTGTTATATTACTATGCTCAGCATACATGATGTAACCGGTTTTGTTTATTATGCTGGATGTACTGTAATTGTATAACTTGATGGTGGAGCTTTTCTCCCCAGGCTTCCGCTGAAAATGGACCTGGTCCAGTCGGAATTTCCCGGTTAACAAATGTAAAATAAATAATTATTAGCTGGTCCTAATGCTCTCTAACTTCCTCCTCCCTTTCTTAGCTTTGGGAATCAACCCAAATGTAATGACTGCAACAGGGAAACACGAAGAACATAGTACAGTTGAGTACACTTAACATAAATGTAGATGTTAGAGAGTATTCACTGTTGCAGTCCTGGTTACCCTCCTTTGTTATAGGAAATCAAATTTATATTGGAGGATTCCCTTTACCAAGGGGTTATTGATGAAGAAATATACAACTTTCTCCATGTGGAACAACCTATTATACCTATTGCTTTTGGAATTCCGAAAACGCGTAAGGATATAAATGACCCCCCATATAGAATTATTATTTCTGGACATAACAGTATAACCTACCCTCTTGGAATTTTTATTGACCAGACGGTCAGAAAAGCTATGGCCCCCATTGATCATATTCTTATTGACTCTTGGGACTTTTTAAGAAAAGTAAAAAATGATTGTTTTAGCAAGGAGGTTTGTTTTTCTACTGTGGATGTAGTTGATCTTTTTACCTCTGTTCCACATGATACCGGTTTGGAATTTTTTAACTAGGTATTAGTGAGTAAAACCAATTTAAGTGGTAATATGATCAACTTCATTTTAGAATTGATGGAGATTGTTTTGAAAAATAATTTTTTTTACCTTTGGGGGGAATTTTATAGACAGGTAAAAGGAGTAGCAATGGGCAACAGTTGTGCCCCTACTTTTGCAAACCTTGTGATGTATCACTGGGAAAACTATTATATTTTCAACTCTTGTTACAAGAACGATTG
Organism: Protopterus annectens; assembly: GCF_019279795.1. Lineage (NCBI taxonomy): Eukaryota > Metazoa > Chordata > Ceratodontiformes > Protopteridae > Protopterus > Protopterus annectens. The sequence goes on along the minus strand of NC_056726.1, from coordinate 1,821,938,576 downwards.
GTGTCTATATCTTAGATTTTTAAATGATTTATTTATTTTATGGAAAAATTAAAGGATCTTTGACAAATTTCTTGAGTATATTAATGGAACCTGTGAATACTTCAAATTTGCTGGTACTAGCAATAATGGACAGATTAATTTTTTAGATGTGAAGTTGATTAAGGACCCTGACAGTAAAAGTTTCCAATCTAGGATATTTAGAAAACCTACTTTTTCCGACGACTACTTGGAATTTACTAGTAACCACCCTCTGTACATGAAAAGAAATATTGTGAAGGGGCAGATGGTTAGAGTAGTCGGGATGTGTTCTAAACTTAGTTTCGTGGAAGAGGAAACAAAACTAGTTCTGGATATGTTCCTTGGTAGAGGTTATCCTTTCGATTTTTTAACTAGAGGTAGAGACCAAGTAATCAGTGAATGGAATGTTAGATATAAACCCCTACTAGGAGCAACTGAAGAAACTAAAGACAAGTACCAAAACGAAGGAAAGGATTTTTCCCAGGCCATGGTTTTAACATATGGTGAGACCTCAAGTGATGTTAAAAGGATCATCAAAAATAATTGGGCCATGTTGAAGGGAAATAAAGATTTATGGTCAGTTATTGGGTTTGAACCCTATAGGGTTAACAGCAATCTGAAATGTATATTGGAAAACTAAGACGCCCAAAAAAGAACCATAAAAAGAAAGGGACTATCAAATGTGGTGCTTGTGACTATTGTCGCTATATTCTTGAAGTCCCCATGGTAAAATTGAGTCCATATGAAAGTGAAGTCTTTTTTCCCCCAGGTTCATGTATAACTACTGGTGTTATCTATTTAGCTTTATGCAAAAACTGTATATGTTTCTATATAGCGAAGACGGAAAGGAGATTAAACCGTAGGATTTATGAACATTGTTATAGCATTACAAAAAAAGATGAAAAAATGCACTATTTAAACATATTAATATTAATCCTTCCCACTCCTTTAGGATTGCTATTTTAGAAGTAGTTAATATGGATTTTAGAGGGGGGATTGGACTAACAAATTATTAAGAGCAGAAGCTAGGTGGCAACTTAAGCTAAATGCCACAGAGGTTCCAGTTATAAATGATGCCATTAGTATTAAACCTGAACTCAGGTTCAGGGCTACAAAACTGTGATAGTTTAGTTTTAATATTCACAATTGTCTAGTTTAACTATTATTATATTCCTTTGATATCAGAAGTACTGGTTTTATTAACACAGTATTATGTATATATTCATGATTATTTTAAACACTGCCATTTTAAATGTTAATTATTGGCTAATTTGACTTATCAACAAGTATAAAAAGAGATGAGACCATGTAATTGTGTTCTGATGAAGTCATTTGACGAAAGCGCTTGACTACTGTGGATGTATTTTTCCTTTGTGAATTTTATCAATAAATTTCAGTTTGGGTTGTAGTATATCGGCTCCAGAAGTGGAATGTTCTTCATCTCACATTGCTGCAGTCCTTACACTTGGGTAGTCCGCTGTCCTCGGTCGGCCCGAATATCAAAGTATAAGGCTGACGTCGGTCAAGGCGCATTTGACTGACATCAGGACGTCAGGGTACAAATGCGCATGACCGACGTCATATCCTCAGTCTTTTTTGCCGCATGGTCCGATGCAGAAGCAGTATTGCAAGTGCCGGTTGGCGTTCTGAAATTTTTCGATTTCGGAGTTTCAGACCGAGTCAAAGTTGGCTAAGTACCCGCTAGGGAATATTTTAGTTTTTTCTTGCCTCAGTGGTTTACCGGATGTCAGAAAAAGTGAATAATTGTACTTCATGTGGGAAACAGATACCTCATAGAGACTATCATACTTTGTGTATTCCTTGTTTAGGGCCTGAGCACGACGTTGTTGGGTGTCGCTCTTGTGCTAGATTCAATAAGCGCACTATAAAGAGAAGATTAGATTGTGCCAGGTTAGTCTTCGGGAAGCGGTGCAATTATAAAATGCCGTCGGATGCTCCGACGTCCGCTTCTTCGAAGAAGCGCAAGGACAAAGCAGTTAAGCCTAGGCTAGAAGAACCGTCCGTACCGGACGCCGGTTCTTTAGAGGTGTCGGTGGAGCCGGTGGTTCCACCGGAGGTTTCTTTGGGATCCCAGGGAGAGACTTTGTTATTGCAGGATGTGGCCTCTCAGGATGCAGGTCAGGCTGATGGGGCTTCTCAGGTTACTATACTCCCCTCCCTGCCTAGGGTGGTTAGGCCCTCTCCTTCTGTTTCCAAGGCTTCTCCCAGAGGCAGGCCAGGTTTAGCTTCAGTTGGTGTCACCCCTACTTCTTCAGGAACTGTGCCCAAGAAGCATATGCTTAAAATGGCAGAAGATTTGATTACTTTGATTAGGGGTTCTTTGCCCCCTCCTGATAAGAGACCTAGGATGGAGCCTGAGCTAGGGAGTTTTGAGCAGGCTTCGGATGTTTCAGAGTCTTCGGCTGAAGACTTGCAGGAGTACTCTCCTTATTCTGATTCTGATGTGGATGATTCTACTCCTTCTGCTTCTCCTCCTGAGGATTTTTCTTTTTCAGAGACTCTTCATTCCATGAGGGAGCATTTTAAGTGGGAAGGTCAGGACTTCTCTGATTCCAGGAAAAGGCTTAGGGAATTTTGTTTTACCCCAGCATAGGCCTTTGGCTATACCTCCTGTTTTGGATGTAGTGGAAGATGTTTTACAGAGGCTTCGCTTAATCCTGATTCTTTGCCTCCTGCTCCTGTTAAACCGGATAGGTATTACAGGGTGCCTGAAGCTCATAAGTATCTTTTAAGAGTCCTAGGGCAGACCCAGAAACTGTTAGCCAGGGGCCTAAAGGTGTTAAGGCTTCTGTTGTCAAGAATCCGGTTCCTGCAGATAGAGGCCAGGGCCTTGGATAGATGGGGAAAGAAAGTTTATACTTCTTCCACTCTAGCTATGAGGGCTTTGAATTGCCAGTTTCACATGTTGAAATACCAAAACTATCTCCTTTCACAATTGAAGTCTAAGGTTGATGCTCTGGCGGAAGGTATTGATTGTAAAGAGTTACAAGATTTAGTACATGTTTCTGAACAGGTGGGTAAGCATTCTTTGCAATGTGGTTTTGATGCTGTACAGGCCTCGCCTAGGGTGGCTGCCACTGGGTCAGTTCTTCGCAGGCACGCCTGGCTGAGGGATCAAAATTTATCTGACCATGTTAAAACAAGGATTTTAGATGCTCCTTTACAATCTGATGTGTTGTTTGGTTCTCCTGTTGAGGCAGTTTTAAAGAAAATGGAAGACAAGGCTAAGTCTATGCAGACTGTTAAAGATTTTTTGCAGGTTCAGCCTCCAAAGTTTAGTAGAAATTGGCCTACTAAGGGGTGGACGTATCCTTCTTATGATTCCCAGTCTAGGGGTAGATCTACACATGGTAGGGGCAGAGCTCAGGGCTCTTTCAGGCCTAGAACAGGGAGTTCTCCTGCACAGTCTTCGGGTGAGGGCAGGGGTCAGTCCTTTCGTAAACAGACCCAATGACCTACCTTTTCAGCTGCCAGAGCCTTCTCGTCTGGCAGCACCTTTGGGAGGAAGGTTGGCACTTTTCAAAGAAAATTGGAGTTTAATTACCCAAGACAGATGGGTATTGGATATCATACACCACGGTTACAGGTTTTATTTCCATACCTTGCCTCCTTTCAAAGGCATGCCAGACGTTCCTCCTCAACAAAGAATAGAGGCTCACAAGCAAATTTCTCTGTTACTCCAAATAGGGGCCATACAGCCAGTCCCTATGCCAGAATTGGGCCTAGGATTTTATTCTCGCCTGTTCCTAGTACCAAAGAAGGGGAACACGTGGAGACCAATTTTGGATTTATCTATCCTCAACACTTATCTGGACATTCCCAAGTTCAAAATGTTGACGTTACAGCAGCTTTTACTTCTGCTGGGCAAAGATCATTGGATGGTAACTTTGGATCTCAAGGAGGCTTACCTTCATGTTCCTATCGGACTAAGTTGCAGGAAGTATCTGCGTTTTCGAGCTGGGACTTCTCACTATCAGTTCTCTGCATTGCCCTTTGGCTTATCTACTGCGCCCAGAGTGTTCACGAAAGTTCTGGCTCCAGTGATAGCTTTCTTCAGGCTAAAAGGAATACAGATCTATCCTTATTTGGACGATTGTCTGATTCTGGCTCAAGGAAGGGACGAGCTTCTTCATCATTTGGAATATGTGATAGCAGTGCTAAGATGCCTGGGGTATTCTGTGAACGAAATAAAGTCCAGTCTAGTACCCTCTCAGGACATGTGCTTTCTGGGTGTAAGACTGAATACAGCATCCCAGATGGCCTTTTGACCCCGGACAAACAAAAGAATATTTCTCTTTACTTCCATCAACTATCTCATCAGTCCGGCTGACTGCAAGGACAGTCCTTCAAGCCTTAGGGTTCATGGCATCTTGTATTCTGGTGCTTCCCAATGCCAAACTGCATATGAGGAAGCTACAATGGTATCTCAAAAATGTATGGACACAGCACTGCCAGGATATGGACACTGTCATTCAAATAATACCTTGCATTCAAAAGGAATTTTTGTGGTGGGCTCAGGAATGTCACCTAAACAAGGGACTCTCTGTGACCCGGCCAGAGGCGAGTCAGATTTTAACGACAGATGCCTCAGACAAAGCTTGGGGAGCTCATCTAAATGGAAAGTGGATACAAGCCAAGTGGCCTGCCAGACTACAACATCTACATATCAACTTGAAGGAGATGTTAGCAGTCCAGTTTGCATTAATAGCTTTCAAGGATTTACTTCTTCCAGGGCAGGTGTTGATTCTAACAGACAACACAACTGTCATGTGGTACATCAACAAGCAAGGGGAACACATTCTTATCCTCTATGCAGGCAAGCAATGATTTTGTGGGAGACTGCTCTCAGTTTACAGCTCAATCTTCAGGCAAGGTTTCTGCCGAGCACAGAACTCCTTAGCAGATGTGTTGAGCAGACAATTATGGATCCCCACGAGTGGAAATTGGATCCTCATGTATTTCAGAAATTGACAGTGTCATGGGGAACTCCAGACATAGATCTGTTCGCTTCTCCACTAAACCATCAGCTGCCAAAGTTTTGCACGAAAAGGTTTCATCCCACAGCTTGGAAAGTGGATGCTCTTTCTTTCAATTGGAGCAATCTTCATGTGTATGCCTTTCCACCTCTGCCTCTCCTTCCAAAGGTACTTCTAAAGGTCAGACAGGACAAGCCAAGGATGATTTTAATAGCTCCAGATTGGCCTCGACAGCACTGGTACCCATTACTGAGAAGTCTGGTACGGAAGCCTCCATGGCCTTTGCCTGCGATTCCACACCTGTTGTCCCAGGAGGACAGTCATTTGCTCAATGTCAAACTTCACTCTCTTCACCTAACAGCCTGGCATATTCTGTTTTGAACCATAGAGGGTCTCAACTTCCACAACAAGTTTTGAATGTTATTTTGGAAGCTAGAAGGCCTAGTACAAGGAAAGTGTACGCAGATAAATGGAAGAGATTTTTATTTTGGAGTGCAGCAAAGGATTTTGATGTTTCTGAGCCTAATTTAAGTGTGGCTCTTCAATATCTTACTGAGTTACTGGACAAAGGTTTGTCCTTCTCTTCTGTTAAGGTTCATGCTGCAGCAATTTCAGCTCACTATGACTGTGACCCACCATTGTTTTCTCATCCTTTATTCAAGCAATTTCTTAGAGGGGCAAAGAATATAAGACCCCCACGTAGAGCTCCTACTCCTGCTTGGGATCTCAATTTTGTGTTGGAGAAACTCACTCTACAACCTTTTGAGCCTGCAGCTACTACTGAGTTGAAATATTTATCATGGAAGACTGCTTTTTTGTTGGCCATTACCTCTGCAAGAAGGGTTTCTGAATTGCAGGCCCTTATGGCGGTTGAGCCTTTCTTAATTTTCCATAAGGATAGGGTATCTTTACGTACTAATCCTTCCTTTATGCCTAAAGTGGTTTCTAGTGTGGCTTTAAACCAAACTATTCATTTGCCTACTTTTTATGCAAATCCCCAAAATAAAGTGGAAAAGATTTTGCACACTTTAGATGTACACAGGCAGTTACGATATTATTTGGACAAGGCTAAAGGGTTCAGGCAGTCTCAGCAGTTATTTGTTTCTTTTGCTTTGAGTTCTCAGGGCAAGCCTGTGTCAAAACAAACTATTTCTAAGTGGATTGGGTTTTGCATTGCTTTCTGTTATTCCCATCATGGCAAGGAGATTCCAGCTGGGATTAGGCCTCATTCCACTAGGGCTACTGCCACTTCGACAGCTTTTTGAGGGGTGGCAACCAAGGATATTTTGGAGGCAGCTACTTGGAGTTCAGTGCATACTTTCTCTAGGCATTATCACCTACCACTTTACTCTAAATCCAGGGCTGGTTTTGCCACTGCTGTTTTGCAGGGCATTTTGGCAGCTCCTGCTTCCTTATAGTTTGGCCATCCTCCCTTACCTCTGCTTTGGGATTCTACCCAAGTGTAAGGACTGCAGCAATGTGAGATGAAGAACATAGAACAGTTTTGTACCTACCATAAATGTAGTTGTTCGACGATCCACATTGCTGCAGTCCAATATACCCTCCCTCCTTCCCTCTGTAGTTAGAGGCGGTTGTGTGGGTTGGGTTGTCTATATGATGTATATTGTATATATTGTACATATTTTTAGTGCTAGGATGGTTGGTTGTTTGTTTGCTGTCTTTTGGTTTTGACCTTTATTTTTAGGGTCTTCTGACATCTGGGGCAAGAAAAGACTGAGGATATGACGTCGGTCATGCGCATTTGTACCCTGACGTCCTGATGTCAGTCAAATGCGCCTTGACCGACGTCAGCCTTATACTTTGATATTCGGGCCGACCGAGGACAGCGGACTACCCAAGTGTAAGGACTGCAGCAATGTGGATCTTCGAACATCTACATTTATGGTAGGTACAAAACTGTACTTTTTTGTTTCTTCATTTGTGGTTACCCTCCTTCCAGCCCCCTGACTTCTCTTGGCTATACTTTTCTTCTTGTTTAGTGTATTTCAGCTTCCTGGTGTATTTGTTTTTTGTTGGAGGTGTAATCTAACATATAATTGCTTTCCATTATGAATGCACCTGTCATCTGGGGCAAGAAAAACTGATGTAATGGCGTCTGCTGCATGTTTTATACCCCTGACGACCTGGCGTCATGAAGAAGTGACAGCATCCGACACAGGAATCCAAGAATTTGATATTCAGGCCGGCTGAAAGGCTACCTGCAGGCAGATAACCCAAATGTAATGACTGCAACAGTGAATACACTCTAACATCTACATTTATGGTAAGTGTACACAACTGTACTTTCTTCCACCATAACCTAGCTCCCTATTAAGGGCTCCTGACAGGGCAAGAAAAGCTGATGCAATGGCATCGGCTACCTGATTTTATATCACTGATGACCTGACGTTAGTCCTGGAGTGACAGCAACCGATGCAGAAATACTTAAGCCTCTGGTATTCAGTCCAACTGAGGGCTACCCCTGGCAGGATAACGCAAATGTGATGACTGCAACAGTGAATACACTTGAACATCTACATTTGTGGTAAGTGTACACAACTGTACTTTCCCCTAAATCCTGCAGGACTTGGTAAATCAAGGAACTGTTTAAGAAGTTCCAACTCTACAAAAAGGAAGAGGATTTTACTCAAGAATGTTCCTAGTTCCCAGAAAAAGATAGTCATTGGTAACCAATTCTAGACCTCTCACACCTCAACCTTTTCCTCAAAGTGCCAACATTTCATATGCTTTCTCTGCAAACTGTTACCTGTCCTGCTCCCGCAGGCCTTTCCGGTCACTCTGGACATCAAGGGGGCATACTTGCATATCCCTATTCATCCACAATACAGGAAGTTTTTACGCTTTTCTGTTGCTTCCTGTCATTTTCAATTCTGTGCTTTGCCCGACTCGCTACGGTACCAGTGGTATTCACAAAATGCTTGGCTCCTGTCACTGCCTCCTGCAGGCTCCAAGGAAGTACCTTTATCCGGATGACCTGCTAATTCAAGCAACCCACTCAAACACTCTAAAAGAAAACGTAGCCTTCACCATTTCCTTGCTTCAAGGCTTGGGGTTCACCATAAATTCCAGCAAGTCCTCTTTCAATCCTTCCTAGGATCAAATTTTCCTAGGATGCAGACTAAAAACAGATAATGATGGCTTTCATCCCTTCTCAAAACGTGGAAACTCAACTACTTTCACAACCTACTTCCCTTAACCTCCATCTCCACTAGGAAGTACTTGTGCATACTAGGGTTCTTGGCATCACTGATTCTCATGATACCCCAAGCAGACTTTGCATGCAGAAAAGCCAGTGTTTTTTAAAAACACTTTGGAGCTAGCCTACTCATCCCCTGGAATTCTTACTCCCATTTCTCTTTTGCATAGAGAGAGAGATTCAATGGTGGGTCAGCAGGTTTATTTGAATCCAGGGCTTCCATTTCAACAGCCAACCCCAGTTCAGAAACTCTACACAGATGCTTTAGACTTTGGGTGGGGAGCAACTCTGGGCCGACTAAAAGTCCAGGGTCTTTGGTCTCCCTCAGTCAAGAAGCAACATATCATTGTAAAAGAAATGCATGCTTTGATCCTGGCTCTTCAAGCCTTCCTCTTCTCCCTACTTCCAGGATCCCTGAAGATATTCATAGATGAGTGGTATGTGAACAATCGGGGGGGGGGCACCAAGCCTTACTTGCTGTGCAGGTTGGCTCTTCAAGCCGGAGAGATTGTCTCCCAAGTGAAGGTTTCATTGCAAGCAGTTTATATTCCTTCAGTTCAAAATGTGATGGCAGATGCTGTCAGCAGGTCTGTGACACAAGCCCACGAATGGATGCCTCACAGGGATGTGTTTCTGGATATTCTCCACCGGTGGGGTACTCCTCAAATAGATCTATTTGCCTCCCACATGAACAGAATAGTTCCAAGGTTTTGTGCCAGAGTTCGAGGCCCTCTGGTATGGAAGGTGTACACCATGTCATTCTCATGGAAGGGGGGTGCATTCTTCCCTTCCTTCTCATCCAAAAGGTTCTGCTGAAGATACAGCAGAACAAGCCAAAATCTTGCTATTGACTCCCTTTTGGACAAGACAGCACTGGTTCCCTCCTCTTCTGCATTTAGACAAGGGTGATCATCACAACTTACCCCACAGGGCGGATTTTCTCACACAACGCAAGGAGTCACTTTTCCACTCACACCTGGCTTCCCTGAATCTAACTCTTTGGGTGATAGGCTTTTGATCCCTTTCTGACACCTTTTTTTTTGAGGACATGCTTCTAGTCCTGCAGGAGGCCAGGAAACCCAGTGCTAGGAGGTCCTACTTATCCATATGGAAGAAGTTCTCCATCTGATGTCTAAAGAAAGACCTAGATCCATTTTCCGTGGACATTACAGTTATTCTTTCCTATTTGTGTGAGCTAAAGCCCATCTATCAGTCATTTCAGCATGTCTGCCTTTATCTCCTATCTTCTAGGCTGGAAGTTAAGCTCTTCCTCAAAGGCATCCTTCACATTAGACTTCCAAGGAAATCTGTACCTCCTCCCTGTGTCCTGCATTTTGTCTTGGAAAAGCTCACTCAGGCTCCTTTTGAGCCTGCAGTGTATATTAGCTTCCTTAAAATTTTGTACTTGGAAAACAATCCTGTTAGTAGCCATCACTTCTGCCAGAAGAGTCTCTGAACCCCAAGCCCTTATGGCTTGCCAACCTTTTCTCATTTTCCACAAGGACAGGGTATCTCTCTGTACTTAACCCTTCCTTTATGCCCAAGGTGGTTAATGACTTATCCCTAAACAAATCTATTCATCTGTCCACCTTTTTTCCTAACCCTAAAAACCCTAAGTGAAAGGATACTTCATTCCTGGGATGTGCACAGACCCGCTCCATTTTTATCTCGACAAAACCAAACCCATTAAGAAAACTGAGCAACCATTTGTTTCCTTCCACCCCAGGGTGCTGGGAAAACTGGTCTCCAAACAAACTATTTCTACTTGAATCTCTAGGCCTGTTTTATAGGTTCATAGGTAGGTACTAGGCTGTTGGCCATAGGGCCTGTATAAGCCTAGCCAAATGGTACCCTGGCTTTTGCCAGCCAAGAAAATAATTTTCCTGTGCCCCTGTCAAGTAGAGCCACAGACGTGATCCCCAAATTTCCTATCTCCCATCCAGTCATCAAGATTTTTCTTGAGTGCTAATGAGGAGCTTTGTTTGATATAGATAGATAGTTTGTTCCAGAGTATGGGAAGCGTCTGGGACAGGAATGTATCCCTCCCGCATGTTCTGTTTATTGTGGTGACAAGGTTTAGGTCCCTAGAGCGTGTAGCTTGGAGGAACTGGGATTTCTTTAAGTGGAGCATGTCCAACAGCTCTGGGTTTGACATAGCTTTGTATGTTAGGCAGAGATCACCTCTGAGTAGGCGATATGCGACAGAGTACAGCTGGAGTTTTTTTGAGACAGTCTGCGTAGGGCATCTGTTTGAGGCCGGTAATCCTCTTTGTGAGGTATTTCTGCAGCCTTTCCAGTTATATATATCTTGTGAGGTACATACCAAAAGGGGAGTTGTACTCTATAATGGGTCGAATGAGTGATGAGTAAAGGGGAACAATGACCTCTTTTCTTCTGTGAAAGCTCACTCCACTAGAGCAGTAGCTTTTTCAGGGGCTTTCTTCAAAGGTCTGGACACTGCATGTATTTTGGAAGCAGCCACATGGTCTTCTGTCCATACCTTCAACAAACATTACAAACTGGACACTATCTCTAGGTCCAGAGTGGGATTTGCTAGGACAGTCCTGCATGAGTGCATAGAAACCTCCTCTGCTCCATCTTCTCTTGCCTTTCCACAAGCTTTGGTACTCTCCCGAAGGTTAAGAATATGGTAACACAGGAATAGGACATAGAATAGTTGTGCAAAATCTTCCCATAACCATTAGATGTCCTCTTCCAAATTGCAGTATTCTTTCACACCCTCCTACCCCCTTGGTGCTTGCTGTTTGCTGGATGATATGATGCACCTCATATCCTTGGACTGGTGATGTTCTTCGTGTTTCACTGTTACAATCATTACATTTGGGTAATCTGCTTGCAGGTTGCCCTCAGTTGGCCTGATTAACAAAGTCTTGGGTCCTGCGTCAGTTGCTGTCCCTTCTTCCATGACGTCAGGTCATCAGGGGTATAAAACATGCAGCTGACGCCATTACATCAGTCTTTCTTGCCGTGCGGTGCCCGAAGCAGAAGCAGTTCGCAAGTGCCAGTCGGCCGACTCCTAAAAGTTTCATTTTCGAGTTTCAGAACTGAAGTCTTCAACTTAAAGCTAAGTACCCCGTTGGGAAAACTTTTTCTTGTTCCTCACCGATGTCAGTAAAAGTTAATAACTGCATTACTTGTGGAAAGAAAATACCTCATAAAGATTTTCATTTGTACTGTATTCCTTGCCTAGGCCCTGACCACAATGTACCTTGCTGTCGGTTTTGTGCTTAATTTAATCGTCGCACTATCCGTTGTCTGCACATTTTTGCCTCTAAATATTTCGTTTCTCGGCTTAATTATCCAAAAATTACATCTGTTAGCCATCTGACTCCCGGAATTATGAAAAAACGCAAAGATAAAGACAGAGACAGGCCGTCGAGGTCCAGAACTGCCAATGATGCTTCTCCTAAGCCAGTCGCCAGTTTGCTGGTACTCAGTGAGGCGCTTTCGCAGCCCCTGATACCTGCTAGTTCTGACTCGCAGGCCTCTACTGAGACCCATTCGGAGTCTGGTATGCCGCGAGATGCTTCACCTATGGAACCCATGGATGTCTCTACCTTTGGATGGATCCGGAGCAGCTGTGCAGGCACTGGCTTCTGAGGGTGTATTCAGGCCTACAGACTTGCATATTAAACTGACTCCACCTTCTATACTAAGGCCTAAATCTCGATCTATGTCTAAAAAAATGACGCCCAGGCCACATGTTCAGGCCCATATGCCTAAAAAACAAATGATCAAAATGGCTGAAGATCTTATTACTCTAATCAGGGGTAGTCAACCCCCCCTCCCTTCTAAGAGGGCTAGGGCTGAGCTTGACTATGAATCTTCTGATCAGGACTCTGTTTCTTCTGATTCTTCTAATGACCTAGATTTGTCCATACCTACTTATGAGGATTCTGATGCAGAGGATTCCATTCCCTTTGCCCCCCCCCCCCCCGGAGGATTTTTCTTTTGGGGAAACTTTACATACCTTAAGGGAGCATTTCCACTGGGAAAGTCAGGAATTTTCTGAATCAGAAAAGAGGCTTAGGGATTTCCTTCTACTACCTCAGCATAGGCCTTTGGCTATACCTCCTGTACTAGACGTTGTGTTTTCGGAATCCAGTATGGCCCCTGATTCCCTGCCTCCAGCTCCTAGTAAACCTGACAGATACTGCAGGTGTCCTGAGTCCCACAAGTTCTTTTTCAAAAATCTTGTTGCGTATCCAGAAACCATTTCTCAGGGGCCCAAGGGCATTATGGCTTCTACTGCAAAAAATCCTACCCCTTCTGTTAGAGACTCCAGGGCGCTGGATAGATGGGGAAAAAGGTTTATATTTCTGCAGCCTTGGCAATCAGGGCTTTAAACTGCCAATTTCATATGTTAAAATATCAACAGCATATTATTGGACTGCTTAAATGGAAAATTATGTTGATTTCTGACTGTGTGGAAAATAAAAATTTACAGTATTTATTGCATTCTGCTGAACAAGTTGGAAAACATACATTGCAGTGTGGTTTTGATTCTTTAGATGCCTCTTTCAGGGCTGCTGTTACTGGGCCTGTGCTTAGAAGGTATGCTTGGCTTAAGGAGCAATGTCTGCCTGATCATGTTAAAGCAAAATTGCTGGATGCTCCTTTAAATCAGGACCGCGTGTTTGGCAATAAGGTGGAAGAAGTTCTAAAAAAGATGGAAGATAAAGCTAAATCTATGCAAACTGTAAACAATTGCTTTACAAGTTCAACCTCCAAGATTTAGTAGGCACTGGCCCACTAAGAATTGGTCCTTTCCAGCTCCTTCCAGATCTTCTCAAGCCAAACCCAGACACACCAAAAGCACCATATTTCAGTCCCAGGGAACGATCAGAACTAAACAATGGGGGACCTCCACTTCCAAATCTGGAAATAAGGCACCCCTATGGTAAACAGTCTCAATGACTTTCCTTTAAATTACCAAGCACTTACCTTTTGGCTGCCCCTTTGGGAGGAAAGATTGCTCTTCATGCAAAAAACTGGGAACTCATAACCCAGGAAAAAATGGGTTTTTAAATAGTGTCCCAGGGATACAGATTTCATTTCCACACATTGCCAACATCAAACGGGTGGCCAGACCTGCCCTCAAATCAGTGGGCAGAGGCTCAAAAACAAGTACTTTCCCTATTAAGCATGGGGGCTATTCAACCGATACCAGAAGAGGAAAAGGGGCAAGGTTTCTATTCCAGGCTTTTCCTGGAACCCAGAAAAGACAAATCATGGTGTCCAATTCTGGACCTGTCTACTCTAAACACCTTTTTGGACATTCCAAATTTCAAGATGTTGACTCTTCACCAGTTACTTTCTATGCTAGGCAAAGATGCCTGGTTGGCAACTCTAGATTTAAAAGAAGCTTACCTGCATATCCCAATCGGGGAATCTTGCAGAAGATACCTACGCTTCAAAGCAGGCTACTTGCATTATCAGTTCTCTGCACTGCCCTTTGGCTTATCTACTGCTCCCAGGGTATTCACAAAGTGCCTAGCTCCAGTGATTGCATTTTGCAGGCAAAGAAATATTCAGATATATCTATACCTGGACGATTGTCTAATTCAGGCAAAAAACCAGGCCACACTTCTAAATCATCTGGCATTTGTAAAAAGAGTTCTAACTTGTCTGGGGTACACCATAAATGAAAAGAAATCACAACTGGGTACATTCCTGGGTGCAAGTTTGAATACAACTGCCCAGATGGCTTTCCTCACACCAGAAAAGCAAGTTCGTTTGGTAACTTACTTCAAATAAGTGGCCACAAAACCCTGCTGTCTGAAAGACAAATACTGCAAGCCTTGGGGTTCTTGGCCTCCTGCATTCTTCTAATTCCATATGCAAGACTGCATATGAGGAAACTTCAGTGGTACTTAAAAGGTCTATGGAGTCAACATTGTCACAGCCTGGAAACAATGATTCCTTTCATACCTTGCCTATGCCTGGAGTTCCTATGGTGAGCAAGGGATGGCCATTCACACTACCCCCTGCCGCCCAAACCCTAACTACAGATGCATCAGACTATGCATGGGGGACTCACCTGGCAGGGAAGTGCATTCAGGACAAATGGAACCCAAATCAAATGCACCTACATATCAATCAAAGAAATTCCTCCAAGGAGTACATTCTTCCAGGACAACTAATGGTAAAGACGGACAATACTACGGTTATGTGGTACATAAGCAGGGGGGGTACACATTCCTACCCCCTCTGCATTCTAGCCATGGCATTATGGAACACGGCCTTGAGCTACCAAGTGCACCTACAAGCTCAATACTTGCCAGGAAAATTGAATTCACTGTCAGACGGACTAAGCAGAAATCTCATTGACCCACACGAGTGGAAACTGGAACCACGGATTTTCAACATGTTGATAAGCAAATGGGGGGAGCCCAGACATAGATCTATTTGCCTCCCCCCAGAACTACCAGTTGGACAAATTTTGCACAAGGACTCCCCACAAAAAAAAGTGGATGCGCTGCCTTCAGCTGGAAAAACTTATCCGTCTACACCTTTCCCACTCTGCCTTTGCTCTCCAAAGTTTTGCTAAAAGTCAAACAGGACAAACCAAGAATGATTTTGATTGCTCCAGACTGGCCATGCCAACACTGGTACCCACTCCTGCGCAGTGTGTCACAGATATCTCCATGGCACCTGCCTCAGACACCTTCCTTGCTGTCTCAGCAGGAGAAACAAATTCTGCACCCTCAGCTCCCAACTTTGAGCCTTGCACCTTGGCTAATCACTTAAATTCACCCTTGGCATCCCTCAGCAAACCTGTGATGAATGTCATCTTGGAGGTGAGAAGACCTAGTACTAGAAAATCTTATGCTGACAAATGAAAAAGATTCTGTGCCTGGAGCCAGTCTTTAGGGATGAGCACAGCAGCGCCCAATTTACCTCAGTTTTTGCAATACTTAACTGAGATGCTTCACAAGGGCCTGTCTTTTTCCTCTTAAAATCCACGCTTCAGCTATTTCAGTTCACTACTACACAAAACCCACCCGTCTTTTCTCATCCCCTGCTCAAGCAGCATCTCAGAGGGGCAAAGAACTTGAGACCACCCAGGAGAGCTCCTACTCCTGCCTGGGACCTTAACTTTGTTTTGGAGAAGCTCGCTCTACCTCAGTTCGAGTCCGTTGCTACTGCAGACTTAAAATTTCTTTCTTGGAAAACAGCATTCCTTTTAGCAATCACTTCAGCTAGAAGGATATCTTGAATTACAGGCCCTTATGGTAGTGGAGCCTTTCATCATCTTTCATGCGAACAGGGTATCTTTGAGGATCAATCCATCCTTCATGCCCAAGGTGGTTTCCATTGTGGCTCTTAATCAGTCCATTCATTTGCCAACTTTCTGTCCTAATACACAGAACAAAGGGGAACGGATTCGGCATTCCTTGGACATGCGCAGGCAGCTTAGATTCTACTTGGACAAAAGTAAATTGCGAAGAAAATCCGAACAATTGCTAGTAGCATTTGCTGCTGGGGCAGAGGGGAAGGCTATTTCAAAACAAACCATTTCTAAATGGATAAGCCATTGCGTTCATTTCTGCTATAAGCACCATAGAAAACCTATCCCCCAGGGGATCACATCTCATTCCACCAGGGCTGCATCTACTTCTGCAGCCTTTTTCAGAGGTGTTCCTACCAGGGATGTTCTAGAAGCTGCTTCTGGTGTTCTGTACATACTTTCCCCAAGCATTATCATTTACCAATTTTCTCTAAATCTAGAGTTGGCACTGCTGTCTTGCAGGGCTTTATAGCTGGTCTTAATGCTGTATAAATTCCTCTTCCCACCCATAGCTTTGGGAATCTACCCAAATGTAATGACTGCAACAGTGAAACACGAAGAACATAGTACAGTTCTGTACACTTACCATAAATGTAGATGTTCGAGTGTGTATTCACTGTTGCAGTCCTGGTAACCCTCCCTCCAGCCCCCCTGTTTTTCTCTGACTATACCTCTACTTTCTTTTACTATGCTTAAAAAGCCTTTTTGGTGTATTTGCTTTTGGTTGGAGGTATATTTTTGTGTGTTTAATTTTATTTGCTCCCCATTTGGGGGGGGGGGCACCTGAAATCTGGGGCAAGAAAAACTGATGTAATGGCGTCAGCTGCATGTTTTATACCCCTGACGGCCTGACGTCATGTAAGAAGGAACAGCAACTGACGCAGGACCCAAGACTTTGTTAATCAGGCCGACTGAGGGCAACCTGCCAGCAGATTACCCAAATGTAATGACTGCAACAGTGAATACACTCTGACATCTACATTTATGGTAAGTGTACACAACTGTACTTTCTGACTGCGGCATTAATTTCTGAGGAGTGGTACGTACCAGCATCATCTTTATGGCCTACATTGCCTGCCTTGCTACATGCAATGTCGCAAATACCATGCAGTCTTTTGTATACTGGCCAGATGTTTCGGTCCCCTAGCTGGGGAATCCCAAAGGTTGAGTACTGCAACATGGAAGAGGAGAACATCTATGGTTATAGTAAGGTTTTTCACAGCTATTCTTTCTCATGCTACCCCTGGCAAGACTCCACATGTGAAAGAACAGTTGTCTCTGAAGTCTTTCTGATCTCAACACCAGCGCCCCTTGTCTTTTCAGATCCCAGTGCTGAGGTTTATCGGAACAGAAATCACTTGGAGAAACTGGTCTTCCTCCCTGTTCTAAAGCTTTCAGTCACCACAGATGTCTCAGACTTTGCTTGGGGAACAGTTTCTGGAGGGATAAAAGTGCATGGTGCGTGGGACACCAAAGACTGACATAAGTACATAAATGTAAAAGAGATACTTACCCTGATCAAGGCACTCGGCTTTCTGAAGATCCCAAGATCTCTTCAAGTTGTTAAAGACAACACCACAGTCATTTGATGCATCAGCAAGCAAAGCGAAACCAGATATTTTCCCCTTCTGTAGACTAGACATGTTACTCACTCTACAGGCATCCTACGTTCTGTCAAACTAAAATTGTGTGACAGAGCAGTTTAGCAGGACAAGGGCAAACTCTCACAATTAGATCAGGGGGTCTTCCAAGGTTTGATTCATTGAGAGTTCCTCAAGTACACCTGTTTGCCTCCTCTGTGAACAATCAGCTGGTAAGATTCTGCCCCAGGACTCCATGCAAGAAGGCCTGGAAGATAGATGCCTTTTCTTTTTCCTGGACAGGAATGTTTCTGTATGCTTTTCCACCCTTTGCACTAATGTCCAGGTTTCTTCTGAAGATTTAGAAGGAATCTCTCAAGACCATTGTGGTGACTCCCTTTTGGCCCAGGCAACCGTGGTTCTCCATTGTTTTGGAAATGGTCATGAGCAGTTACCACAAGTTTCCTCACAGACTGGATCTACTTGCACATGAATAGGTGTTAGATAAACCCTGACATCAGTCAGCTTTGATTGACTGCCTGGGTGATAGGGTTTTGATTCTTTTTAGGCACCTGTTTATTGAGGAAGTGCAGCAGGTAGGTACTAAAGGAGGCAAGAAAGCCTGCTACTAGAAAGTCATAAATTTCTACTTTTGACTTTCCTGGTTAGGGGTCACCACAGCAGATCACCTGTCTGCTCATGATTGGCAGTGGAGTTTTATGGTGTCGGGTTGCCAGCCTGGCACCCAGCCTTCCAAAGAAGGCGCGCACACACACATTCGCACCTAGGACCAATTTAGTGTGTCCAGTCCTCCTACAGCATGTCTTTGGGATGTGGGAGGGAGCACCCAGAGGAAACCCACGTGACCACAGGGAGGACATGCAGACTCCGCACAGAAGGCACCCCAGCCAAGGATTGAACCAGAGAACCTCTTGCTGTGAGGCGGCAACACTAACCGCTGCACCACTGTGGCCGCCCATTACTAGAAAATCGTCAAACTACAAAATGGAATAGGTTTCCTAGTTGGTGCCAACAACATAACCAGCACCATTCTTCCATATTACTGTTGCAGTGTTCTTAACATAAGGGATCACCTGTGAAGGATTAACCCAACAAGTGGCCAATATACTAAATGCTTTGGAATATATAAGCCTTGCATGTCACACATATGCTCCCTGCACGTGGCATAGGGCATAAAGGTGATGTACATACCTCAGAATTTCCTTGAAGTCTGTCTAAACACCATCACTGATAGTCTGTCTGAATGCTCCTTCTGTGCTGGTTACCAAGCCGTGTTACAGGTAAGTGCCCCATTGGGGTTTCTTCTTAACTTTTGTTTGATTTTGTGTGTGTGTGTGTGTGTTTACTTGTCATCCAGGAAGGGAAAATGTCAGTGTAGGAGGCAGATTCCCCCATAAAGATTGCCACAAGCACTCTCTTCTGTTTCTGTGCTTCTCACGACCATATGTAGTGTTCTATCTGCCAAGCATTAGTCCCCAAGACCCTTCATAGTCGTATCTCCTCGTCAATTTACTTGTAGAACCAACATCTTAAATTGTTGCTATAAGGTGCTGTGGCAGAGTCTTCCCATACTGAAGGGCAGCTGCCTACCAGAAAAAGGCCAAAAAAACTCTGGTCTGATTCAGTTGCTTTCCTGCCTCCCCCAGAAATCTCTCTTGAGGCTAGTGAAAGCCAGTAGGATCATCTGGTTGTTGTCTGCTTCCTCTGCAGAAACCCTTTCAGAGGCTGGCATGGATCAGACTTCTTGCACGTCCTTGGAAGCTTTGCAAACATCCACTCTAGATATTTAGGGGAAACCACGGCTGATTATAGCTGAGGGACTAAAGGAGACAGTGCAAATTCTAGTCCAGGACGAGATTCCTACTTAAGTTGGTTGAGTCTCGACAAGGGTCCTTAACCACCTAGGGTTTTTCGGCAGACATTCCTCAAAAGGAGAAAAAAAAAATTCCCCTGCTGTTAAAGATCCTCAGCATAAATGGCAGAATTTTACCCAGGAGTTGTTTAATGCCTTAATGGCCTTAAAACTTCCTCAAGGAGTTTCTGTACCTGGTCCTGTACTCCTCTTAAAAGTCCGAGAGAGCAGGAGTCCTCTGATGAGGATTTGGATTCTGGGGAAGAGTCCTTGGCTTATTCTTCACACATTCCTTCTTCCTTGGATTATGAGTTTGAGGAGGAAGGTTCTGTCAGTACAGATTCTCCCTTAGAAGACCTCTCCTTTGGGGGTTCTATTTCTCATTGATGGAGTATTTCAAATGAGACTGTTCTCAGCTTTCTTGTATTTAAAAGGTATATTGGGATACCACATCTGAAGGAATTCATAAGCTCTCTCTGCTCTACCTCCAGTTTTGGCTGCCCTCTTGGATACCTTTTCATTGGCCTCTGTTAACCCTGATTGGCAACCTCCAGCCCCTAAGAAACATGACCGATTTTACACTGTGCTTGTTGATTGTAAGGTTTTGTACAGATATCCTTCTGTTGATCCCTCTGTAGTGTCCATCTCTGCTGACAAAGCTTCTAAACTTTTGCCATCTACTAACCTACTTCCTTCTGATAAGGACAGGATGTAACATCTAGGCAAAAAAAGTATATACTGCTACTACCCTGGCTTTTAAGGTTATTAATTACCAGACTCCTATGACTAGGTAAGTTTTAACCCTTTCTCAAGCAGTTTCTGACCTCCCTGACTCAGAAGGCAAGGTCTCAGCTCTTTCTTTACTGGGTTCTAATTCTCAAGTAGCTCACCACTCTTTAGTGTAGTTATGAAGCAGCTGATGCTTCCTATGAGTTGAGTTTGTCCCTCCAGGGTAAAGGCAAGGCGTTGCAGGAATCAAAACATATTTTGTCTCCTATCTCTAAATCACAGCGGAATCATCAATCCAAATCTGCTTTTGTTCACAAACACCCTTGACCTCCTCTTAAAGCTAGAGAGTTCTAGGTGTGTACCCCCTGCTAATTCTCTACCCAGACTCCTACTTCTCGAAGCCTCCTTTTCGAGACAAGCAAGGTTCTCACCATTTGCTTCCCCTTTCCCTAGGCCAAGTTCCCTCATCCCTTTATTCTCCCTTGTACCTCCAAATTGGTTAGGGGTCACTCGTGACTCTTGGGGTTTAATCCTTCATCCACCAGGGATATTTCATGGTATGGAAATCCCTTCCCCCTTTTCTGGGCATCCCTCAGCCTCCTTTGGCAAAGCTTCCTTTTTTTCCAGAACTGCGTCAGGGGCTTTTGGCTCAGGGCACCATTCAAGTTGTGCCCTCTGCCCAGGAAGGGAAAGGGTTTTATTCCAGGATGTTTCTGGTTCCCACGAAGGAAAACACCTGGAGACCCATTCTGGGCCTTTCTCAGCTCAACACCTTTCTAAAGGTCCCCTCCTTTTGGATGTTGTCCCTTAAAGCCCTGTTCCCTCTTCTTTCCCAGGCCTTCATGGTATCCCTGGGCCTTAAGGGTACATATCTTCACATACCCATTCACCCCCTTTTCAGGAAATTTGTACGTTTCTATGTCTCTTACTTGCATTTTTAGTTCTCTGCCTTGCCCTTTGGCCTTTCTACTGCCCCAAGGGTATTCACCAAATGCCTTGCTCCTGTCATTGCCTTTTGCAGGATGAGAGGGGGTTCAGATATTTCCTTATCTAGACCTACTCATTCAGACTTCGTCCTTCAAGGCTCTGCTTCAGTACCTCCAGTTTACAGTTTGTTACAGAGCCTTTTAGAAGTCAGTCTTGCATCCTTCTCAAGATCGTATTTTTCGTGTTTGCAGAATCCATGCCATTCCTGTGTGGCATCCTTGCCTCCACTCAAGGCTCTTTCTGTGATCACTTTTTTTCAATCCAGAATTCTAGGATTCATAGCCTCCACCATTCCTGTGCTGCCTCTAGCCAGACTGCATACCAGAAAACTACAGTGGTTCCTCCAATAAGTGTGGCTTCAGTGCTGTCATCCACTGGGTATCTTAGTTCCTTTCCTTTCATGCCTCAAACTTGAACTTCAGTGGTGGATTCATCAGCTTTCTCTAAACCCAGGACCTCCTTCTCAACCTCCAGTCCCATTTCAGGAACTTTTTTCAGATGCCTTGGACAGAGGTTGGGGAGCCTCCTTTGGTTCCCTCAAGGTCCAGGATCTCTGGCCTCCTCATCAGAGTACAGATCACATCAACATAAAGGAGATGAGAGCTCTCCTTTTGGCTCTTCAGGCTTTTCATTCCCTTTTTCTTCCGGGGCGCCTCAAATTCTTCACAGACAATACTACAGTGATGTGGTTTATCAACAAGTAAGGGGAAGCACGTTTCTACCTTCATTGCAAACTTTCTTTTCAGGTCTGGGATCTAGCTGTCCAGTATCAAGTGGCTCTTCAGGCTGTCTACATTCTTCCTTCAGAGCAAAGTATAGTGGCAAGTGCCTTGAGCAGGTCCTAGTGCGCACAGACTCATGAATGAATGCTTCACAGAGATGTGTTTCCAGGCATTGTCCATCGGTGGGATACTCCACAAGTAGATCCATAGGTTCATAGGTTGGTACTAGGCTATCAGCCCTAGGGCCTATACAAGCCTAGCCATAACAATTCCCTGGCTATTTCTTCCCACATTATTTACTTTCCTGGACCCCTGTCTAGCAGGGCGACTGACGTGATCCCTGGGGTGAATTTCCTTTCTCCCATCCAATTGTCAAGGTTCCTCTTGAAGAGGTCCAAAGAGGCACTCTGCTTGACATGTATGGGCAATCTATTCCAGAGTCTGGGGAGTCTCTGGGTCAGGAACCTATCCCTGCAGCATGTTTTGTTTATTGTGATGACAAGGTTTAGATCCCTGAGCGTGTAGCTCTGAGGGATTGGGATTTCTTTAAGTGTAGCATGTCTAACAGCTCTGGGTTTGACATGGCCTTGTATGTTAAGCAGAGATCGCCTCTGAGTAGACAATATGCGACAGAGTATAGCTGGAGTTTTTTAAGGCGGTCAGCGGGGGCATCTGCTTTAGGCCTGTGATTCTTTTAGTGAGGTATTTCTGAGGCCTTTCCAGTTGTTGCAGATGTCTTGAGAGGTACATACCAAATGGGGCGTTGTATTCTATAATGGGTCTAATGAGGGATGAGTACAGTGGGACAATGACCTTCTTTTTTTGGATGAAAAGCCCTTCGTGATGAGGTGTGCCACATAGAAGGATTTCCTGACTGTTGTGGCGATGTGGTTATCGAAGGTGAGACCACTGTCCACCTGTGTTCCTAAGTCTCTTATCACACTTTCTGTGTTTAGTGTACTGCCACCTATATGGTAATTCATGGATACATGTTTTTTCCCAAAGAGGATAACAATACATTTCTTGGCATTGAGCATCTGTTTCTGTAAGGCCCTTTTGTAGAGTATCCACATCATTTGGGGATTCAATAATGGCTCCCAGTTTGCAGTCATCTGCAAACTTTGTTAGCCAGAGTCCCTTAGTGTTGACCTGTACTTCAGAGAAGTAGATGCCAAACAAGAGCGGCCCCAGGACTGAACCCTGAGGTACTCCACTTGTCTGGAGCTGGATTTGGAGTTGGCTACTTTTACAGTGTGGGTTCTATCAGTAAGCCATTTAGCAACCCATTGGGTGACATAGGGATTAATGCCCAAATTAGTAAGTTTATCTATGATTCCAGAGTGGGGGATGGTGTCAAAGGCCTTGGCAAGGTCTAGATAGGCTGTGTGGACCACCTTACCCTTGTCCATGGCTCTGGAGACTGATTCAAAGAAGTCAATCAGGTTCAGGAGACAAGATCGGCCCTTCACAAACCCAAACTGGGTGGGGTCCAGTGTTTGAAGGTTGCCAATGTCTTTGTTTATAAGTTCCATGATAATACGCTCCATGGCCTTGCAGATAAGGCTTGTCAGACTGATGGGACGGTAGTTTCCGGGATCCAAGGTGGATCCCCCTTGTGGATTGGGATAACTGTAGCTCTGCGCCACTCAGTGGGCACGAAACCTGAGGTGAGGCTATGATTAAACATGACACTTAGGTGAGGTGCCAGTTCATATTGTAGTTCATGTAGTACACAGCCCAGGATGTCATCTGGTCCCATGGATGCTGTATTCTTGGCTTTAGAGAGTGCTTTTTGTACCTGTGTGGCCGTTATTACTGGAATTTGGCAATCTTCGGTATTGAGATGGGCCATTTAGGGGTGAGAGGGGGTGAAGTTGGCACTGAATCGATCTGCCAGGATATTGGCAATATTCTTCGAATCAGTATATTTAATGCCATTCTGTTTTAGCTCAGAGCAGATCTAAGCATTGCCATTTAGATTTTTGACATAGTTATAGAATGCTTTGTGGTTGTCTTTGGAATCTTTGGCAATTTTATTTTCGTAACTAGCTTTGGAGGATTTTGAGGCATCTCAGTTTCTTACTGAGGCTAGTAAGGGAGTTTTTTGCATCCTGGGATTTTCCTCTCTTCTGCAAAAGTTTCTTCCTTTTGTTGTAAAGTTTGTTTATGGCAGGGGACCACCAGATTGGCTTCCTTTTTTTGGATGAGAACATTTTGGTTCTATTTGGGATGGCACGATTCATGCATGAGTGGATGTGCTCGTACAGTGCCTTAGTGTAGGATTCAGCAGTTGAACTTTCAGTTCCCGTCTGCATGGGTGTCATGAAGTTTGTCACTTCTGACTTGAGTAGCATGAAGTTGGCTTTGGAAAAGTTTTTTATGGTGGTTTCTTTACTGAGGGGGTGGGGTGGGATGTGGATGGTAAGGGTGATTAGCTTATGGTCAGACCTGACTAACGAGGGGGTGACCATAGGTGTGGAGCATCGATTTCCCATGTTGGTAATGACCAGCTCTAGGATATTGGAGCCCTGGTGGGACTATGGATTAGTTGATCCAGGGTGTTGGAATTTATGAATTCCAAGAACCGTTCCGCAAAGGTGTTGGGACATGAGTAGTTTTCCCAGTTAATGGCAGGGTAGTTAAAATCACCCAGTATTAGGGTGTTTGGTTCTATCTTAATATTTTCCAGTATGTTTAGAAAGGTGTAGTGAGAATCTTGGGGTATGGTGGGGGATCTGTAGCAAGCTACAATTTGGATTGCAGTCTTACCTAGTGTTAGTTGCACGTGGAGAATTTCAGACACGTTGTGTTGGCCAACTAGCCTGGTGGTGTGAATATCCTTGGTGAATATTGGCACTCCTCCACCTTTAGTGTTTCGGTCCTGGTTTGGTGGCCGAAAAGTGTGGTAAGAGTTGTAGCCTGGTATTGCAGGGGTGCTCTCTGGAGCCTTGAACCAGGTCTCAGTTACTGCACAGATATCGATGTTCTCCATTTTTAGGAGTGCCTCGAGAGAGTGCATTTTGAAGTTTAGATTTCTAGCATTGAGTAGCATTACCTTCAGATTTTGCATGGTTGTACCTGTTACGGTGGTGGTTTTGTCCTTTGAAGTGTTTGAGTTGTCTTTTTGCCAACTCTCTAAACAGACAACTTCCTCTTTTCTGTGCCAGACTCCAAAGCCCTATGGCCTGGAAAGTGGGCATATCTTTTATTTGGAAGGGAATGTTTCTCTATGCCATCCCTCCCCTTCCCCTGATTCCGAGGGTCCTCCTCAAGATCTAGGAGGACCCACAAAGTCTTGCTGTGCTGGTGACTCCCTTTTGGCCCTCACAGTATTGGTTTCTCCTCCTTCACTTAGCCAGGGACAGTCCACCGCAGGTTGCCTCACAAGGTGGACCTTCTCACACAAGAAAAGGGGTCTCCAATCCATCCTCACTTTTCCACTCTTCAGCTGACTCTGTGGATAATAGGATTTGGATCCCTTTTAGGCACCTCTTTTCTGAGGATGTCCTTTGAGTTCTGTAGGAGACCCAGTACCAGGAAGTCTCGTTTGTCCAAATAGAAGAGATTGTCTGTCTGTTGCCTTTCTCATAACTAGGATCCCTTTTCAGGTGGGATTCCTTTGGATCTGTCTTCTCTGTGTGAATTGCTTTATGCTGGGTTGGCTCCTTTCTTAACTTAAAGCTCACCTTTCAGCTATTTCTTCTTGTCTGCTCTAGACTCCTCGTTGTGCCTCTACAAGTTTGAGGTCAAACAATTTCTTAAAGGCGTCCTTCATATCATATCTCCCAGGAAGCCTATTTCACCTTCCTTTCATGTTTTAAACATAGACTCAGGCTCCTTTTGAGCCTGCAGCTTTGGCCTCCTTACAGTATTGTACTTTGAAGACTTTGTCTTTTGGCCCTCACTTCAGCTGAGAGTTTCTGAACTCCAGGCTGTTATTGGCTGCTCTTCTTTCTTGGTTTGTCATAGTTTGGTTTGGTGTCTCTTCATGCTAATCCTCCTTTTATGCCCATGGTGGTTAATGAGTTTGACTGTCTGTCTGCCCTCTTTTTTTCCTTCTCCTCTGTCTGTTAGTGAGAAGATTCTTCACACCTTGGATTTGCATAGCTAGCTTGGGTTGTGTTTGGTTAAGAGCAAGGCCATTCAAAATTTGAACATCTTTTTGTTTCCTTTCATCCTAGATGTCTGTTTCTCTAAGCAAACTATATTCTTCTGGATCTCTAAGGCCATTTATTTTTGTTCCTTTCATGATGACTGTGTTTCTACCTATGTAAAGGCTTATTCTTCTAGAGCTGTTACCTCCTCTGGTGCCTTTTCCAAAGAATTGGATACCAGTTCCATTGTTGAGGCTGTATACCATCAGGAAACATTTCAAGCTGGATGTTGATGTTCTTCATCTCACATTGCTGCAGTCCTTACACTTGGGTAGTCCGCTGTCCTCGGTCGGCCTGAATATCAAAGTATAAGGCTGACGTCGGTCAAGGCGCATTTGACTGACATCAGGACGTCAGGGTACAAATGCGCATGACCGACGTCATATCCTCAGTCTTTTTTGCCGCATGGTCCGATGCAGAAGCAGCGTTGCAAGTGCCGGTTGGCGTTCTGAAATTGTTCGGTTTCGGAGTTTCAGACCGAGTCAAAGTTGGCTAAGTACCCCGTTGGGGAATATTTTAGTTTTTTCTTGCCTCAGTGATTTACCGGATGTCAGAAAAAGTAAATAATTGTATTTCTTGTGGGAAACAGATACCGCATAGAGACTACCATACTTTGTGTATTCCTTGTTTAGGGCCTGAGCACGACGTTGTTGGGTGTCGCTCTTGTGCTAGATTCAATAAGCGCACTATAAAGAGACGGTTAGATTGTGCCAGGTTAGTCTTCGGGAAGCGGTGCAATTATAAAATGCCGTCGGATGCTCCGACGCCCGCTTCTTCGAAGAAGCGCAAGGACAAAGCAGTTAAGCCTAGGCTGGAGGAACCGTCTGTACCGGACGCCGGTTCTTTGGAGGCGTCGGTGGAGCCAGTGGTTTTACCGGAGGTTTCTTTGGGACCCCAGGGTGAGACTTTGTTATTGCAGGATGTGGCCTCTCAGGAGGCAGGTCAGGCTGATGGGGCTTCTCAGGTTACTATACTCCCCTCCCTGCCTAGGGTGGTTAGGCCCTCTCCTTCTGTTTCTAAGGCTTCTCCCAGAGGCAGGCCAGGTTTAGCTTCAGTTGGTGTTACCCCTAGTTCTTCAGGAACGGTGCCCAAGAAGCATATGCTTAAAATGGCAGAAGATTTGATTACTTTGATTAGGGGTTCTTTGCCCCCCCTGATAAGAGACCTAGGGTGGAGCCTGAGCTAGGGAGTTTTGAGCAGGCTTCGGATGTTTCTGAGTCTTCAGCTGAAGACTTGCAGGAGTATTCTCCTTATTCTGATTCTGATGTGGATGACTCTACTCCTTCTGCTTCTCCTCCTGAGGATTTTTCTTTTTCAGAAACTCTTCATTCCATGAGGGAGCATTTTAAGTGGGAAGGCCAGGATTTCTCTGATTCCAGGAAAAGGCTTAGGGAATTTTTATTTTTACCCCAGCATAGGCCTTTGGCTATACCTCCTGTTTTGGATGTAGTGGAAGATGTTTTTACAGAGGCTTCGCTTAATCCTGATTCTTTGCCTCCTGCTCCTGTTAAACCGGATAGGTATTACAGGGTGCCTGAAGCTCATAAGTATCTTTTTAAGAGTCCTAGGGCAGACCCAGAAACTGTTAGCCAGGGGCCTAAAGGTGTTAAGGCTTCTGTTGTCAAGAATCCGGTTCCTGCAGATAAAGAGGCCAGGGCCTTGGATAGATGGGGAAAGAAAGTTTATACTTCTTCCACTCTAGCTATGAGGGCTTTGAATTGCCAGTTTCACATGTTGAAATACCAAAACTATCTCCTTTCACAATTGAAGTCTAAGGTTGATGCTCTGGCGGCAGGTATTGATTGTAAAGAGTTACAAGATTTAGTACATGTTTCTGAACAGGTGGGTAAGCATTCTTTGCAATGTGGTTTTGATGCTGTACAGGCCTCGTCTAGGGTGGCTGCCACTGGGTCAGTTCTTCGAGGCACGCCTGGCTGAGGGATCAAAATTTATCTGACCATGTTAAAACAAGGATTTTAGATGCTCCTTTACAATCTGATGTGTTGTTTGGTTCTCCTGTTGAGGCAGTTTTAAAGAAAATGGAAGACAAGGCTAAGTCTATGCAGACTGTTAAAGATTTTTTGCAGGTTCAGCCTCCAAAGTTTAGTAGAAATTGGCCTACTAAGGGGTGGACGTATCCTTCTTATGATTCCCAGTCTAGGGGTAGATCTAGACGTGGTAGGGGCAGAGCTCAGGGCTCTTTCAGGCCTAGAACAGGGAGTTCTCCTGCACAGTCTTCTGGTGAGGGCAGGGGTCAGTCCTTTCGTAAACAGACCCAATGACCTACCTTTTCAGCTGCCAGAGCCTTCTCGTCTGGCAGCACCTTTGGGAGGAAGGTTGGCACTTTTCAAAGAAAATTGGAATTTAATTACCCAAGACAGATGGGTATTGGATATCATACACCACGGTTACAGGTTTTATTTCCATACCTTGCCTCCTTTCAAAGGCATGCCAGACGTTCCTCCTCAACAAAGAATAGAGGCACACAAGCAAATTTCTCTGTTACTCCAAATAGGGGCCATACAGCCGGTCCCTATGCCAGAAGTGGGCCTAGGATTTTATTCTCGCCTGTTCCTAGTACCAAAGAAGGGGAACACGTGGAGACCCATTTTGGATTTATCTATCCTCAACACTTATCTGGACATTCCCAAGTTCAAAATGTTGACGTTACAACAGCTTTTACCTCTGCTGGGCAAAGATCATTGGATGGTAACTTTGGATCTCAAGGAGGCTTACCTTCATGTTCCTATCAGACTAAGTTGCAGGAAGTATCTGCGTTTTCGAGCTGGGACTTCTCACTATCAGTTCTCTGCATTGCCCTTTGGCTTATCTACTGCGCCCAGAGTGTTCACGAAAGTTCTGGCTCCAGTGATAGCTTTCTTCAGGCTAAAAGGAATACAGATCTATCCTTATTTGGACGATTGCCTGATTCTGGCTCAAGGAAGGGACGAGCTTCTTCATCATTTGGCATATGTGATAGCAGTGCTAAGATGCCTGGGGTATTCTGTGAACGAAATGAAGTCCAGTCTAGTACCCTCTCAGGACATGTGCTTTCTGGGTGTAAGACTGAATACAGCATCCCAGATGGCCTTTTTGACCCCGGACAAACAAAAGAATCTTTCCCTTTACTTCCATCAACTATCTCATCAGTCCGGGCTGACTGCAAGGACAGTCCTTCAAGTCTTAGGGTTCATGGCATCTTCTATTCTGGTGCTTCCCAATGCCAAACTGCATATGAGGAAGCTGCAGTGGTATCTCAAAAATGTATGGACACAGCACTGCCAGGCTTTGGACACTGTCATTCAAATAATACCTTGCATTCAAAAGGAATTTTTGTGGTGGGCTCAGGAATGTCACCTAAACAAGGGACTCTCTGTGACCCGGCCAGAGGCGAGTCAGGTTTTAACGACAGATGCCTCAGACAAAGCTTGGGGAGCTCATCTAAATGGAAAGTGGATACAAGACAAGTGGCCTGCCAGACTACAACATCTACATATCAACTTGAAGGAGATGTTAGCAGTCCAGTTTGCATTAATAGCTTTCAAGGATTTACTTCTTCCAGGGCAGGTGTTGATTCTAACAGACAACACAACTGTCATGTGGTACATCAACAAGCAAGGGGGAACACATTCTTATCCTCTATGCAGGCAAGCAATGATTTTGTGGGAGACTGCTCTCAGTTTACAGCTCAATCTTCAGGCAAGGTTTCTGCCGGAGCACAGAACTCCTTAGCAGATGTGTTGAGCAGGCAATTATGGATCCCCACGAGTGGAAATTGGATCCTCATGTATTTCAGAAATTGACAGTGTCGTGGGGAACTCCAGACATAGATCTGTTCGCTTCTCCACTAAACCATCAGCTGCCAAAGTTTTGCACAAAAGGTTTCATCCCACAGCTTGGAAAGTGGATGCTCTTTCTTTCAATTGGAGCAATCTTCATGTGTATGCCTTTCCACCTCTGCCTCTCCTCCCAAAGGTACTTCTAAAGGTCAGACAGGACAAGCCAAGGATGATTTTAATAGCTCCAGATTGGCCTCGACAGCACTGGTACCCATTACTGAGAAGTCTGGTTCGAAGCCTCCATGGCCTTTGCCTTTGATTCCACACCTGTTGTCCCAGGAGGACAGTCATTTGCTCAATGTCAAACTTCACTCTCTTCACCTAACAGCCTGGCATATTCTGTTTTGAACCATAGAGGGTCTCAACTTCCACAACAAGTTTTGAATGTGATTTTGGAAGCTAGAAGGCCTAGTACAAGGAAAGTGTACGCAGATAAATGGAAGAGATTTTTATTTTGGAGTGCAGCAAAGGATTTTGATGTTTCTGAGCCTAATTTAAGTGTGGCTCTTCAATATCTTACTGAGTTACTGGACAAAGGTTTGTCCTTCTCTTCTATTAAGGTTCATGCTGCAGCAATTTCAGCTCACTATGACTGTGACCCACCATTGTTTTCTCATCCTTTGTTCAAGCAATTTCTTAGAGGGGCAAAGAATATAAGACCCCACGTAGAGCTCCTACTCCTGCTTAGGATCTCAATTTTGTGTTGGAGAAACTCACTCTACAACCTTTTGAGCCTGCAGCTACTACTGAGTTGAAATATTTATCATGGAAGACTGCCTTTTTGTTGGCCATTACCTCTGCAAGAAGGGTTTCTGAATTGCAGGCCCTTATGGCGGTTGAGCCTTTCTTAATTTTCCATAAGGATAGGGTATCTTTACGTACTAATCCTTCCTTTATGCCTAAAGTGGTTTCTAGTGTGGCTTTAAACCAAACTATTCATTTGCCTACTTTTTATGCAAATCCCCAAAATAAAGTGGAAAAGATTTTGCACACTTTAGATGTACACAGGCAGTTACGATATTATTTGGACAAGGCTAAAGGGTTCAGGCAGTCTCAGCAGTTATTTGTTTCTTTTGCTTTGAGTTCTCAGGGCAAGCCTGTGTCGAAACAAACTATTTCTAAATGGATTGGGTTTTGCATTGCTTTCTGTTATTCCCATCATGGTAAGGAGATTCCAGCTGGGATTAGGCCTCATTCCACTAGGGCTACTGCCACTTCGACAGCTTTTTTGAGGGGGGTGGCAACCAAGGATATTTTGGAGGCAGCTACTTGGAGTTCAGTGCATACTTTCTCTAGGCATTATCACCTACCACTTTACTCTAAATCCAGGGCTGGTTTTGCCACTGCTGTTTTGCAGGGCATTTTGGCAGCTCCTGCTTCCTTATAGTTTGGCCATCCTCCCTTACCTCTGCTTTGGGATTCTACCCAAGTGTAAGGACTGCAGCAATGTGAGATGAAGAACATAGTACAGTTTTGTACCTACCATAAATGTAGATGTTCAAGATCCACATTGCTGCAGTCCAATTTACCCTCCCTCCTTCCCCTCTGTTGTTAGAGGTGGTTGTGTGGGTTGGGTTGTAAATATTGTATATTGTATATATTGTACATATAATTAGTGCAAGGGTGGTTGGTTGTTTGTTTGCTGTCTTTTGGTTTTGACCTTTATTTTTAGGGTCTTCTGACATCTGGGGCAAGAAAAGACTGAGGATATGACGTCGGTCATGCGCATTTGTACCCTGACGTCCTGATGTCAGTCAAATGCGCCTTGACCGACGTCAGCCTTATACTTTGATATTCGGGCCGACCGAGGACAGCGGACTACCCAAGTGTAAGGACTGCAGCAATGTGGATCTTCGAACATCTACATTTATGGTAGGTACAAAACTGTACTTTTCCAGGGCAAGAGCTGGCTTTGTCAGAGCTATCCTGCATGGGTTTTTAGAGGGTGGTTCTGTGCCTTCCTCCTTCCAAGTTTTCTGTTGAGCTTTTGTACACTCCCTTATGTTAAGATTACTGCAATAGTGGTATAAAAGGACATAGTACAGTTGTGTAAAATCTTACCAAATCATTAGATGCCCTTCTCTTCACTGTTGTAGTATTTGCTCCCTCCCTTCTCCACATTCTGCTCTGCCCTTTTCTTGATGTTCACTGTGTTTCACTGCTGAAGTCATTACACTTGGGTTATCCTGCCATCAGGCGGTCCCGCAGTCTGCCAGAGTTCCAAAGTCTTGGTCCGGCGGCGGTTGCTGTTGCTTCTTCCCTGACGTCAGTGCGCCAGGGGTATATAAGATGCAGCCGCTGCCATTTTCTTCAGTCTTTCTTGCCGCGCGGTGCCCGAAGCAAAAGCAGTTTGCAAGTGCCGGTCGGCCGACTCTTGAGATTTTCGAATTTCAGAACCGAAGTCTTCAATAAAGCTAAGTATCCCGTTGGGGAAACTTTTTCTTGCCTCAGACCGATGTCAGTAAAAGTTAATAATTGCATTTCTTGTGGAAGCAAATACCTCATGAGGATTTTCATTCTTACTGTATTCCATGCCTAGGCCCAGACCATGACATCACTAGTTATTAAACGTCGGTTTGATTTTGCTCGCCATTATTTTGGCCGAAGGTTTAATTATACCATGCCGTCGGAACAACCGACGACCGGAATACACAAAAAAACACAGAGACAAAGATAAGGACAGGCATCCGAGGTCCAAAACAGACGATGAAGCCTCTTCTAGGCCAGTCGCCGGTTCTCAGTGAGGCGCTTTCGCAGCCCCTGACACCTGCTACCTCAGAGCCACAGGCCGCCTCCGACTCCCACGTGGAGATTACTAGGCCTCTGGAAACCCAAGGTATTGGGCCTACGGAAATTAACCCCTCAGATAGGTCCGGAGCCGCTGAGCAGGCATCTGCTTCTGAGGGTGTTTTCAGACCTTCACAGCTTACCATCAAAACAACAACCAAGTCTAAAACTCCATTAAAGGCAAAGAAACAAGTTCAGCATTCACCTGGACAGGCCTCCATGCCTAAAAAACAGATGCTCAAAATGGCCAAAGACCTAATTACTCTGATCAGGGGTTCCCATCCCCCTCCTGATAAAAGGCCTAGGCAGGATACAGACTATGATTCCTCTGACCAGGTTTCCATTTCTTCTGATTCCTCTTCAGACCAGGGATACTCTTTACCCCCCTATGAGGACTCTGATGCTGAAGAATCAATCCCTTCAGCCTCTCCTCCTGAGGATTACTCTTTTGGGGAAACTTTACATACCATGAGGGAGCATTTCCATTGGGAGAGACAGGATTATTCAGAATCCAAGAAAAGGCTCAGAGATTTTCTTTTATTGCCTTAGCACAGGCTTTTTGCTATTCCACCTGTGTTAGATATTGTGGATGATGTGTTCTCTGAATCCAGTTTAACCCCTGATTCTTTACCCCATGCACCAGTCAAGCCAGATGGGTACTACACACAGTCCCTGACTCTCACAAATTTCTTTATAAAAACCCTGCTGCTGACCCAGAAACTATTTCCCAGGGTTCCAAAGGGGTAAAGGCTTCCATTGCTAAAAATCCAGTTCCCTCTGACAGGGATTCTAGAGCATTAGACAGATGGGGGAAGAAAGTTTACACTTCTGCAACTTTAGCAGTAAGGGCCGTAAATTGCCAGTTCCACATGCTTAAATACCAACAATACTTAATGTCTCTGTTAAAACAGAAAATGCTTACAAGCTCAGAAGGTCCTGACTATAAGGAAATGCAGGATTTATTGCATGCAGCTGAACAAGTGGGAAAACATACTCTGCAATGTGGTTTTGATTCATTAGAGACTTCTTGTAGAGCTGCAGTTACAGGATCTGTGATTCGAAGGCATGCTTGGTTAAAAGAACAAGGTTTACCTGATCATGTTAAGGCAAAATTATTGGATGCTCCTTTGCAGCATGATATCTTGTTTGGTGTTAGGGCAGAAGAGGTATTAAAGAAAATGGAGGAATAAGGCAAAATCTATGCAAACAGTGAAGGATTTCTTACAGGTGCAGCCACCTCGATTTAGCAGAAATTGGCCTTCTAAAAATTGGTCCTTCCCAGTGTCAGACCGACCACAAAGATGCAGATACAGACGCCCAAGAGGCAGATCTCAGCCCCAAGGTTCTTACAGACCATGACAGTGGGGTGCTTCAACCCCAAAAGGAGGAGAAGACAAGTCACAACCTTACAGGAAACCGTCCCAATGACTTCCCCCCCTTCAAATGCCAAGCACTTACCTTTTGGCCGCTCCCTTAGGGGGAAAACTAGCACTGTTTTCACAAAATTGGCATACAGTCACCAAAGACAAATGGGTTTTGAATATTGTATCTCAAGGTTACAGGTTCCACTTTCATACTCTACCAAGGCCAAAAGGAATGCCAGACCTGGCACAAAATCAATGGGCAGAGGCACAAAAACAAATTACAGCCCTCATGGACATGAGAGCTATTCAAAAAGTGCCACAACAGGAACAAGGACAAGGATTTTACTCAAGACTTTTCTTGGTCCCCAGAATGGACAAAGCCTGGAGACCCATACTGGACCTATCTACTCTAAATACTTACCTGGATGTTCCGAAATTCAAAATGCTTACACTACAGCAACTTCTTCCCATGCTGTACAAGAAGGCTTGGCTTGTTACTTTGGACCTCAAAGAGGCATACCTGCATGTCCCAATCAGACAAAATTGCAGAAGATACCTCAGATTCATAGCTGGCACAATGCATTACCAATTCTCTGCACTGCCCTTTGGATTATCTACTGCACCCAGGGTCTTCACAAAATGCCTGACACCAGTAATTGCATTTTGCAGACAAAAAGGAATTCAAATATATCCCTACTTGGACGACTGCCTTTTCAAGCAGAGAGCAAGGACATTCTACTAAAGCATCTGGCGTTTGTAAAAAGATTACTAATTTGCCTAGGGTACACAGTAAACGAAAAGAAGTCAAAACTAGTGCCCTCACAAGAGATAATATTCCTGGGTGCCAGCTTAAATACAACGGCCCAGATGGCTCATCTCACGCCAGACAAGCAAAGACAACTGACTCAGTACTTTCAATTGATGGCAACAAAAACCCAACTCCCTGCAAGAAAAATTCTGCAGGCCTTGGGATTCGTGGCGTTCTGCATACTACTATCATATGCCAGACTGCATATGAGGAAACTACAATGGTACCTAAAAAGTGTTGTGACTCAACACTGTCACAGTTTGGAAACAGTTATACCACTTATTCCCTGCCTACAGCAGGAGTTTCGATGGTGGGAACAGGCATGTCACCACAACAAGGGACAGCCTTTCACTTTACCCACAGTCAGGCAGACACTAACAACAGATGCTTCGGATTACGCCTGAGGAGCACAAATGGCAGGAAAATGTATTCAGGGCAAGTGGGCCAGAGACAAAATGCATCTTCACATCAATCAAAAAGAGATGCTAGCTGTACAAAATGCCCTAACAGCTTTCAAGGACCTTCTGCATCCAGGACAACTATTACTAAAGACGGACAACACCACAGTTATGTGGTACATAAACAAGCAAGGGGGCACTCATTCCTATCCCCTCTGCAGACAAGCCATGACTTTGTGGAACACAGCACTGATCTATCAAGTACATCTGCAAGCACAATTCCTGCCAGGAAGTAAAAATACTCTGGCAGACGACTTAATCAGAAGCATCATGGATCCTCACGAGTGGAAATTAAATCCACAAGTATTCAGCATGATAACACAAAAATGGGGATGCCCAGACGTAGATCTCTGTGCCTCCCCTCTGAACTGTCATCTATAGAAATTCTGCACAAGGACTTACCACACACAAACATGGAAAGTGGATGCTCTCTCGTTCAGCTGGAAAACCCTAACAGTTTATGCCTTCCCACCACTGCCTCTCCTTTTAGAGGTACTCCTAAAAGCCAGACAAGAAAGGCCAAAAATGATCCTGATTGCCCCAGACTGGCCACGCCAGCACTGGTACCCAATCTTAAAGAACTTGGCTCAAGGTACAGCATGGATTTTACCTCAAATTCCTCATCTTCTGACTCAAGACAATCAGATCCTGCACAGCCAGCTCAAAACCTTAAACCTGACTGCATGGCAGATTACTTAGCCAAGCAGTCAACACCTCTCCCTAAAGCTGTTATGGATGTCATTTTGGATGCCAGGAGGCCCAGCAACAGGAAATCCTATTCAGAAAAGTGGAAGAGATTCTGCGCCTGGAACCAGGCTCAAAGCTTGGACTCTCTTGTTCCAAATATTCCTCAGATATTGCAATACTTAACTGAGATGCTGGACAAAGGCCTATCCTTTTCATCCATTAAGATCCACGCCTCTTCCATCTCAGCTCATTACAACATGGATCCTATTTTCTCTCATCCATTATTAAAACAGTACCTCAGACGGGCTAAAAACATAAGACTACCCCGGAGAGCACCAACACCAACTTGGGACCTCAACTTTGTCTTGGAAAAACTAACTTTACCTCCTTTTGAGCCAGCAGAATTAAAATATGTTCATAGGTTCATAGGTAGATACTAGGCTATCTGTCCTAGGGCATTTATAAGCCTAACCAGAGTGTATTTGGCTTCCGCCTCCCTATTAGATTAGCCTACTGTGCCTCTGTAAAGTAGGTCACAGAAGGTACCCTTTTAAGATTAGTTTACTGTGCCTCTGTCTAGCAGGGACACAGGAGAGATCCCAGGGGTGAATTTGCGATTTCCCATCCACGCATCCAGATTTTGCTTGAAGAGGGTCAGCGAGGGGCTATGTCTAACATGAATTGGGATTATATTCCAGAGTGAGGGGAGCCTCTGGGAAATTAATCTGTCCCTCCAGCATGTCCTATTTACTTTTGTGCTGAGGTTTAGGTCCCTGGAGCGTGTAGCTCTAAGGGACTTGGATTTTTTTGAGGTGGAGCATGTCCATTAATTCTGGGTTTGACATGGCTTTGTACGTCAGGCATAGATCGCCTCTGAGTAGGCGGTAAGCAACTGATTAGAGCTGCAGTTTCTTTAGTCGAGCTGCATAGGACATCTGTTTGTAGCCCATGATCCTCTTGGTGAGGTACTTTTGGGGTCTCTCCAGTTGCTGCAGGTGTCTGGTAAGGTACATCCCAAAAGGGGCATTGTATTCAATCATGGGCCTGATGAGTGACGAGTAGAGGGGCACAATAACCTCTCTTGATCTAGATGCGAACCCTTTCTTGATAAGGTGGGCTATATAGAAGGTCTTTCTAACCACTTTGGCAACGTGATTATCAAAGGAGAGATTACTATCTACGTTGGTCCCCAAATCTCTAATTACTTCTTGCGTACTTAATGGATTACCACTTGTGTGGTAATTTGTGGGCACCTTGTTTTTCCCAAAGGGGATGGCTATGCACTTTTTAGCATTTAGCTTGAGGCCGTGGCTCTGGCAGCAAGCATCCATCTCTGTGAGACCCTTTTGGAGGATGCTTGTGTCAGCTGGAGATTCGATTATGGCCCCCAGTTTGCAGTCATCTGCGAACTTGGTCAGCCATAATCCCCCCGTGTTAGCCTGAACCTCAGAGAAGTATATACCGAACAAGAGATGTCCCGTAACTGAGCCCTGTGGGACACCACTTGTAACTGGTTTGGATTCGGACATGGCACCTGCGATTCTGACCATGTGGGTTCTATCTCTGAGCCAGTTTGCAACCCATCTTGTGATATAGGGGTTGATATTTAAGCTGGTAAGCTCATTTATGATGCCCGAGTGGGGTATTGTGTCGAAGGCTTTTGCGAGGTCCAGGTAGGCTGTGTGGACTACCTTGCCCTCATCTATGGCTTTGGTAACTGTTTCAAAGAAATCAACTAGGTTTAAGAGGCAAGATCTGCCCTTAAAGCCGAATTGAGTAGGGTCCAGTGTCTGGAGGCTCCCAATGTCTTTGTTTATGAGTTCCATGATCATACGCTCCATAGCTTTACAGACCAGACTAGTCAGGCTTATGGGGCGATAGTTTTCGGGGTCCGTTGTGGCACCGCCTTTGTGGAGTGGGACCACTGTAGCTGTACGCCATTCTTTGGGTACATATCCTGTAGTAAGGCTAAGTTTGAACAGTGACTTAATGTGAGGGTTCAGTTCTTCTTGGAGCTTGTGTAAGACACAGACTGGGACACCGTCCGGTCCCATAGATGCTGTGTTTTTTTGCTTTGGAGAGGGCAGCTTTCACCTGTGCATCTGTGATGTCAGGGAGGTTACATTCAGTTGGGATAGGCATTTGCTCCTTTGGGAGGGAAGGGGGGGGGGGAGAAGTTTACGCTGAATCTGTCTGCCAGGATGTTGGCTATGTCTGTAGGTTCGTTATATTTTGTACCGTTATGCAACAATTCAGATCATATCTGGGAATTTCCACCCATGTTCCTGACATAACTAAAGAAGGCCTTGTGATTATCTTTAGTGTCTAGGGCAATTTTTCTTTCGAAACTGGCCTTTGATGATTTTATGAGGGATCGAAGTTTCTTGCTAATACTGATAGAGATGCCTTCCCTTTTTGGGATTTTGCTCTGTAATGTAGTAGCTTCCTCCTTCTGTTGTATAGCTTATTTATGGCCGGGGTCCACCAGACCGGTCTCCTGTTTTTGGAGGAGTGAGTCTCGGTTTTGTTTGGGATAGTACGGTCCATGCATTCCTGCAGGTGCTCATAGAATGCATTTGTAAAGGATTCTGCGGATTGGGCTGTATTATCCTCTGGCCCAGGGGCTTTGAAGGATTCCACCTCAGTCTTGAGAAGTGCAAAGTTGGCTTTTGAGAAATTCTTTACAGTGATTTCCTTGGCTGAGGGTGGGGACGGGATATGGATGTCCAGGGAAATTGGTTTGTGGTCTGATCTTACCAATGAGGGGTTTACCTCTGGTGTGGAACAAAGAGTCCCCATGTTGGTGATAACCAGGTCCAATATGTTGTTCTCTCTTGTGGGAGTGGTGACCAGTTGTTCCATTGCGTTAGAGATTATAAATTCAAGGAACCATCGGGCGAGAGTGTTTGGGCTTGAGTAGTTTTCCCAGTCAATGTTTGGGTAGTTGAAGTCACCCAATAACATAGTGTTTGGAGAGACCTTCATATTCTCCAGTGTTCTCAGGAATGCCAAGTGGGGTTCCCTGTAATAGGGAGGGTGTTCTGTAGCAGGCTACAAACTGAAAGGCAGTTTTGCCCGCTGTTAGTTGCACATGGATGGTTTCCGATGCTTCGTGCAGTGCCACTAACTTGGAGGTGTAAGCATCTTTGATGAATATAGATACTCCCCCTCCTTTTGTGCTTCAGTCCGAGTTTTGGGGCCGAAACGCATGGTATGAGTTATAACCTGGTAGTGCTGGGGTGCTCTCAGGAGCATTGAACCAGGTTTCTGTTACTGCACAGACATCGATTTTTCTCCATACTGAGGAGAGTCTCGAGTGCGTGCATCTTGAGGTTTAGACTTCTGGCATTGAGTAGCATCACCTTTAGTTTTTTTTATCTTTGGGTTGTCTATGGAGGTGGGTTTGTCCTTTGAGCCTTGCCTAAAAAAGGCACTATGGGTGTGGCAAAAGCCTTGGCCAGTATACGAAAGCCTAAGGGTGACAGGTGCAAGCTGTCCCTAGCGAAGCAACGTGGCTTGTCGAGCATGTCATCCCAGGCTGACATACACTGGATCCCCTTTGAATGACAACAATACTTTAGCCAATTGTTGAAACTGATCATTTTGTCTTTATACTGTGGCAACATTCTTGGTGAGGGCAAGATGCTACTCAAGGTCAGGGTCATACCAGCCTGGGCTACATGGTCAGAGAGCTCCTCTGTCTCTTTTCATGTAGTCCAGGGAGGTACGTCTCAGGTCATTCACACCAGCATGGACAATGACGGAGTCATACTTGTACTTACTTTGGAGTGACCTGACTGCTTGCATTATGTGGCGGATCCTGGCACCCGACAGGCAGCTTACAGTGACCTTCTCCTTGTTCAGTCTGGTGAGCAGGACGTCAGTGTGCCGGACAATAGAGTCCTCTATAACAAGTGTATTTGGTGTGTTGCTTGGCCTTAAGGGCTGTGACTGTGAGGCACACTAATTTTGAGAGAGATGTGATTTGTGGGTATTGTTGAGGGGTGGCTGTTGCTTGGATATCTGCTTAGGAGGTCTTTGCTGTTTAGGCAGATTTTTATTTAGAGCCTCCGAGTATGTTTTTGTGTGTTTGTGTTGGGTATGCAGAATGCAATAGGTCTGTGTGAGACTGGATTTGTGGTGTGGGTGGTTACCTTTTCCTCCTGACTGTGCCAGTCCTGGGTTGAGAGAGCTCTGCCTCCAGTTTGGCTGTGTAACTGCATCTATTTGTTGGAAGGAGGAGAGGGTTGTCTGTGTACATAAGACAATTGTAACATTGCCTCAAAATTCCCAGATTCACCAGCTGGACTGGAGAGTAACCTTGAAACTGACCCTTGGCCACACCAGATTAGTATAGGGAACTGTTTTTTTATTTATCAGATTAGGGAAGGGAACTGATTTTTCACTTGATCAGGAAGGACCAATCGGGAGTCTAATACGTATGAGAAGTCAAGGAGGGTGTAGTGCTTTAGTTAGTGTTTCCTTATAAGAGCTGAGCAAGTGCAGGGCTTTAGAAAGAGAATAGAGTGATTACTTTGAGAGTTTGAACAGTTCTAAGGGAAAAAGTGAAGAGCAGACTTTGTGGAGCTTGGAATAGTTTAAACCTGTTTAGGCGGCGCTGCCCGACGCTGCTCAGTGCGCAAAACCACGCCAAAAGAGAGTTGTAGGGTTTTACGAGAGAGAGATCAAAGAGTTTAGAATTGACCCAAAATGGCCAATAAAACTACAGCTTCTAGGTAGTAACCACTCCTCCAGGGACAGGCAGGCTGTTCAGTGTTAACCACTCTTTACTGGTGAACACAGAGACTTGTGTCTTGGAAAACTGCTCTGCTCCTGGCAATAACCTCAGCACAAAGAGTCTCAGAGTTACAGGCACTAATGGCAGTGGAACCTTTCATCATTTTTCATCAGGACAGGGTTTCTTTAAGAACAAACCCTGCATTTATGCCAAAGGTGGTATCCAGTGTGGCTCTTAGCCAAACTATTCACTTACCAACATTTTATCCAAATCCCCAGAATAAAGAGGAGAGACTTCTGCACTCATTGGACATACACAGGCAGTTGCGCTTTTACTTGGACAAAACAAAAGCTTGCAGGAAAACTGAGCAATTGTTTGTAGCATATGCTGCAGGATCACAGGGAAAGGCTATTTCAAAGCAGACCATTTCAAAATGGATAGGACACTGTATCCATTTCTGCTACACACAGCATGAAAAAACTGTACCTAGCAACATTAGGCCACATTCCACCAGGGCAACAGCCACTTCAACTGCCTACCTTAGAGGAGTACCTACCAAGGATATTTTGGAAGCTGCAACTTGGGGTTCAGTGCACACCTTTACCAAGCATTCCCACTTGCCTCTCTACTCTAAATCCAGAGCTGGCTTTGCCACTGCAGTGCTGCAGGGCCTTATAGACACCCCGAATCCTTTATAGACCCAGCCACCCAACTCAGCTTTGGGATTCTACCCAAGTGTAATGACTGCAGCAGTGAAACACGAACATAGTACAGTTTTGTACCTACCATAAATGTTGATGTTCGAGTGTATTCACTGCTGCAGTCCAGGTTACCCTCCCTCCATCCCCTCTTTCTTAGCTAGGACTTATCTATACCTTTCTACCCTATACAACCTATGTGGTGTATTTGCTTGTAACTGGAAGGTATTGCTTTTATTTTTTTTTATGTATGTTTTATTACCGATATGTATTGCCTACCTATCTGGGGGCACCTGACGTCTGGGGCAAGAAAAACTGAAGAAAATGGCATCGGCTGCATCTTGTATATACCCCTGGCGCACTGACATCAAGGAAGAAGTGACAGCAACCGACGCCGGACCAAGACTTTGGAACTCTGGCCGACTGTGGGACCGCCTGACTGCAGGATAACCCAAGTGTAATGACTTCAGCAGTGAATACACTTGAACATCTACATTTATGGTAGGTACAAAACTGTACTTTTTCCTGACCAGGGATTAGTGTATTTTTCTCCTTCTGGATGCACACATTTCTCCTGGTTCCTAGGGATATTCTGTTCCTTCTGGGGCTTTTCAGTTATGAGGTATGTACATTCGTATGTCACCTTTATGCTGTACACCTTGTGCAGGGAACATAAGTGTAACATATAATGTCTCTAAATTCTAAAAGCTTTATTATACTGGTCAGATGTTGGGCTATCCTTGGCAGGGGATCCCTTGTGTTAAGAATTCTGCAGCAGTGATGAGAATGACATCTACTGTTGTGGTAAAATTTTACACAACTGTACTTTGACTGGTTTTACAATATTTGTATAAGTTGTGGCTTTTCTCCTGTATCAAGATTCTTTTATTGACTATTTCAGTATGTCTGTCTATGGCTGTTCCTGTTTCAATGCATTCTTATGTCAAAGTGGTTTTAAAATAGGTTTTGCGTAAGAGGCCTCCAAAAAAAATTGGTAGGCCCTCCTTGGGATCTTAATTTTGTGTTGGAGAAGCTATCACTTGCTTTATTTGAACTAGCTAATGCGGCTTACTTGAGGTTCTTAACACGGAAAACAGTTCTACGGATTGTTCTCTCCTGTGCAAAAAGAGTATCTGAGTTCAAGCTCATGTGGAGTCCACTCTATCTCATTTTCCACAGGGTTCCTTTGAAAAGGAATACTTTTATGCCTAAAGTGGTATTGAGTTTACTTTAAGCCAAACTATCCATCTCCCTGATGTTCATCGGGTTACCCTGCTGCAGTCATCACACTTGGGTTATCCTGTCGTCAGGCCTGAATTCCAAAGTCTTGGTCCGGCGTCTGTTGCTGTCGCTTCTTCCCTGACGTCAAGTGCGCCAGGGGTATAAAAGAGGCATCCAACGCCATTTTCTTCAGTCTTTCTTGCAGCGCGGTGCCTGAGGCAGAAGCAGTTCGCAAGTGCCGGTCGGCCGACATCTGAGATTTTCGAATCTAATTTCAGTCCGAAGTCTTCAAAGCTAAGTACCCCGATGGGGAACCTTTTCTTGCCTCAGTCCGATGTCAGAAAAAGTTAATAATTGCGTTTCTTGTGGGAAGCAAATACCTCATAAGGACTTTCATTCTTATTGTATACCTTGTCTAGGCCCAGACCACGACGTTGGCGGTTTTGTGCTAGGTTCAATAAGCGAACTATAAAGCCACGCTTTGATTTCGCATGACACTACTTCGGTAGGAAATTTAATTACACTATGCCGTCAGAGCAACCGACTACCGGCGTGCATACAAAACGCAAAGATAAAGACAGGCAGCCTAGATCCAAGCCAGACTCCGAGGCCCCATCTGGGCTGGTCGCCGGTTCTCCGGTTTTCAGTGAGGCACCTACGCAGCCCCTGGTGACCGCAGAATTGCAACCCCAGACCGCTTTGGATTCTCAAGCAGAGAGTTCTAGGCCGACGCAGCCATTTTCTTTAGGACCTACCGACAACATTGCAAAAGGAGAAGCCGGTGCTGTGGATACACCTTCGGTTACAGAAGGTGTCTTCAGACCGACTACTCTCACCATAAAATCTTATGCTAAGCTTAAGACTCCTCTAAAACCAAAAAAGACTGCACATCAGTATCCAGTTCAAGGTCCCATGCCTAAGAAACAGATGCTTAAAATGGCTGAAGATTTGATTTCTTTAATCAGGGGTTCCCAACCCCCCCAGACAAAAGGCCTAGACAAGAAGAGGATTATGCCTCCTCTGATCAAGTGTCTATTTCCTCAGGCTCCTCTGAGGACCAGGATTACTCCTTTCCCCCTTATGAAGATTCTGATGCTGAAGATTCCATTCCCTCCGCTTCTCCCCTGAAGACTATTCCTTTGGGGAAACCTTACATACCATGAGGGAACATTTCCACTGAGAAGGTCAGGACTACTCCGACTCAAAGAAAAAGCTCTGAGGGTTTCTTTTACTCCCCCAGCACAGACCACTTGCTATCCCTCCAGTTTTAGACATTGTGGATGATGTTTACTTAGAATCTAGTCTAAATCCAGATTCTCTGCCTCCTGCTCAAGCCAAACCAGACAGATATTCTAGAGTGCCTGACTCACACAAATTCCTTTACAAAAGCCCTGTTGCTGACCCAGAGACAATCTACCAGGGACCCAAAGGGGCTAAGGCTTCTATGGCTAAAAATCCTGTACCCTCTGAAAGAGACTCCAGAGCACTAGATAGATGGGGGAAGAAGGGTTTACACCTCAGCTACTCTAGCTATGCGAGCACTAAATTGTCAATTTCACATGCTGAAATACCAGCAATTCCTAATGTCTCAAATAAAACAAAAGATGAGCACGCACCCAACAGTCTGAATTCAAGAAAATGCAGGATCTGTTGCATGCAGCTGAACAGGTGGGCAAACATACTTTACAATGTGGATTTGATTCCTTGGAAGCTTCCTGTAGAGCAGCTATTACTGGGTCTGTTATACGTAGGCATGCTTGGTTAAAGGAACAAACTCTGCCTGATCATGTTAAAGCAAAGTTACTAGATGCACACTTACAGCAAGATGTCTTATTTGGAGTTAAAGCAGAAGAGGTTTTAAAGAAAATGTAGGATAAGGCAAAATCTATGCAGACTGTCAAAGATTTCTTACAGGTACAAACCCCCACGCTTCAACAGAAATTGGCCAACAAAAAATTGGTCCTTTCCAGCTTCTGACAGACCACAGAGGGGTAAATACAGACGCCCAAGGGGCAGAGGTCAAGCACAAATCCCTTACAAACCTCGCCAATGGGGCACTGCAACACAGAAGGGAGGAGAAGACTGATCCCAAGCTACTAGAAGACAAACACAATGACTTAAACCTCAAACTGCCAAGCAAAGCTCTCTTGGCAGCTCCCTTTGGAGGAAAATTAGCACTTTTGCAGACAACTGGCTCATCATCACAAAGGACAAATGGGTCCTAGACATTATCTCACAAGGATACAGATTCCATTTCCATACCTTGCCAAGGATAAAAAGAATGCCAAACCTGCCATAAAATCAATGGGTAGAGGCACAAAAACAAATTACAGCTCTAATGGACATGGGAGCCATTCAACTGGTACCTACACAGGAGCAAGGCCAAGGATTTTACTCAAGGCTCTTTCTAGTCCCCAGAAAAGACAATACTTGGAGACCCATTCTGGACCTTTCGATTCTAAACACCTTCTTGCAAGTACCCAAATTCA
This sequence comes from Protopterus annectens, assembly GCF_019279795.1. Taxonomy (NCBI): domain Eukaryota; kingdom Metazoa; phylum Chordata; order Ceratodontiformes; family Protopteridae; genus Protopterus; species Protopterus annectens. The sequence continues at coordinate 1,821,893,898 of NC_056726.1, read as the reverse complement.
AGATGCTAGCACTACAGCAGCTTCTTCCCATGTTGGGCAAGAAAGCTTGGCTAGTAACGTTGGACCTCAAGGAGGCATACCTGCATGTCCCTATCAGACAAAATTGCAGAAGATACCTCCGTTTCATTGCAGGTTCAACCCATTACCAATTCTCTGCACTGCCCTTTGGCTTATCTACTGTGCCCAGGGTCTTCACAAAATGCCTGGCACCAGTAATTGCATACTGCAGACAAAGAGGAATTCAAATGTACCCATACCTGGACGACTGCGTCATCCAAGCAGAAAGCAAGGACATTCTCTTACAACATCTGGCTTTTGTAAAACACCTTCTAAGTTGCCTAGGGTACACAGTGAACGAAAAGAAATCAAAACTAGTGCCCTCACAAAATGACATTCCTGGGTGCCAGCTTGAATACAATGGCCCAGATGGCTTATCTGACGCCAGACAAACAACTACAACTAACTCAATACTTCAAAATAATGGTAACAAAGATCCAACTCCCTGCAAGAAGAATTCTGCAGGCCTTGGGCTTCATAGCATCTTGCATACTACTAATACCATTTGCAAAACTGCATATGAGGAAATTACAATGGTACCTGAAAAGCGTATGGACTCAACACAGCCACAGCTTGGAAACAATGATACCTCTCATTCCCTGCCTTCAACAGGAATTTCTATGGTGGTCACAGGCATGTCACCTCAACAAGGGTCAGCCTTTCACCTTACCCCCAGCCAGGCAAACTATGACAACAGATGCATCGGACTATTCCTGGGGGGCACATATGGCAGGACAGTGCATTCAAGGCATATGGACTGCAGATCAAAGAAATCTGCACATCAGTCAAAAAGAAATGCTAGCTGTGCAGAATGCTCTGACAGCCTTCAAGGACCTCTTACATCCAGGACAGCTTATAATAAGGACAGACAACACCACAGTAATGTGGTACATAAACAAGCAAGGGGGTACACAGTCCTACCCTCTATGCAGGCAAGCAATGACCTTGTGGAACACAGCACTGGCTTACCAAGTTCAATTACAAGCTCAATTCCTGCCAGGAAAAAAGAACACATTGACAGACGACCTAAACAGAAACATCATGGATCCCCATGAGTGGAAAATGGATCCACAAGTATTTGCAATGGTAACTCAGAAATGGGGGCACCCAGACATAGACCTGTTTGCCAACCCCCAAAACTATCAGCTATCAAAATTTTGCACCAGGACATTTCACCATCAAGCTTGGAAAGTGGACGCACTCTCATTCAGTTGGAAAATGCTGACAGTGTATGCCTTTCCTCCATTGCCCCTTCTCACAAAGGTGCTGCTGAAAGTCAGAATGGAGAGACCCCGAATGATACTCATTGCCCCAGACTGGCCACGCCAGCACTGGTACACACTACTAAGGAACATGGCCCACGGCCCACCATGGATTTTACCACAAATTCCTCATCTGCTCACACAGCAAGACAGTCAGATTCTACACAGCCAGCTCAAAACCTTAAATTTGGCTGCATGGCAAATCACCTAAGCAACCATCCAGCTCCTCTTTCACAAGCTGTTATGGATGTCATTCTGGAGGTCAGGAAGGCCCAGCACCAGGAAAGCCTACTCAGACAAATGGAAAAGATTTTGCGCCTGGAACCAAGCTAAAGGCCAAAATACCCTTGAACCGGACATACCTCAGATTCTACAATATTTAACTGAGATGTTACACAAAGGACTTTCTTTTTCATCTATTAAAATCCACGCCTCAGCTATTTCAGCTTACTACAACACGGATCCTCCCTTATTTTCACATCCACTTCTAAGGCAGTACCTCAGAGGGGCTAAAAACATTAGGCCTCCCAGGACAGCACCAACACCAACTTGGGACCTCACCATTGTTCTGGAAAAATTTGCGCTGCCACCTTTTGAGCCAGCTTTCTCAGCTGATTTAAAGTTTATATCATGGAAGAGTGCCCTGCTGCTAGCAATTACTTCAGCCAGAAGAGTCTCAGAGCTACAGGCACTAATGGCAGTAGAGCCTTTCCTCATTTTTCATCAAGACAGAGTTTCTCTACGAACTAACCTCTTTTTTATGCCAAAGGTGGTATCCAGGGTGGCTCTAAATCAAACCATCCATTTACCCACCTTCTTCCCAAATCCACAGAACAAAGGAGAAAGACTCCTGCACTCCTTGGGCATTCACAGGCAACTATGTTACTACTTGGATAAAACTAAGGATGTTCTTCATCTCACATTGCTGCAGTCATAACCTGTGGGTAGTCCGCTGTCCTCGGTCGGCCCGAATACCAAAGTGTTAGGCTGGCGTCGGTCATGGTCGCTCAGATCTGACGTCAGTACGCCGTGGTACTAAAGCGCATGACCGACATCATATCCTCAGTCTTTCTTGCCGCGTGGTCCGAAGCAGAAGCAGCGTTTGCAAGTGCCGTTCGGCGTCCTGAACTTTTCGTATTCTGAGTTTCAGACCGAAAACCAAGTTGGGCTAAGTACCCCGTTGGGGAATATTTTTGTCTTTTCTTGCCTCAGTTAAATCCGGATGTCAGAAAAAGTGAATAATTGTATTTCTTGTGGGAAACAGGTACCTCATAGGGATTACCACTCTCTCTGTATTCCTTGCTTGGGGCCTGAGCACGACGTAGTCGGGTGTCGCTTTTGTGCTAGATTTAATAAGCGCACCATTAAACGTAGGTTAGATTGCGCTAGGCTTGTCTTCGGTAAGCGGTGTAATTACAATATGCCGTCGGATCCTCCGACGCCCGCTACCGCTAAGAAGCGCAAGGAAAAATCGTTAAAGTCCAAGCAGGATGAGTCGTCCGTTCCGGACGCCGGTTCTTTAGAAACTACGGTGGAATCTGTGGATCCAGCTGAGGTTTCAGCTGAATCTCAGGGGGAGCCTTTAATTTTGCAAGATGTGGCCTCTCAGGAGTCGGGTCAGGCTGAGGGGGCCTCTCAGGTTGCTGTGCTCCCTTCTTTGCATAAGGTGGCTAGGCCTTCCCCTTCTGTCTCCAAGGTACCTTCCAAGGTCAGGCCTAGTTTGTCTTCCTCTGGCGTCAGTCCTAGCTCTGCAGGTTCTGTACCTAGAAAACACATGCTTAAAATGGCAGAAGATTTGATTACTTTAATCAGAGGTTCTTTGCCCCCTCCAGATAAAAGGCCTAGGGTGGAGCCAGAGGTGGAAGGTTTGGAACATTCTTCAGATTTCTCAGAGTCTTCGGCTGAAGACATTCAGGATTTTCCTCCTTATTCTGATTCAGACGCAGAGGATTCTAGTCTTTCTGCTTCTCCTCCAGAGGATTTTTCTTTTTCAGAAACCCTGCATTCTATGAGGGAACATTTTAAATGGGAAGGTCAGGATTTCTCAGATTCCCGAAAGAGGCTTAGGGAATTCTTGTTTTTACCACAACATAGGCCTTTGGCTATACCCCCTGTTTTGGATGTTGTTCAGGATGTTTTCTCTGAGGCTTCCCTTAATCCAGACTCTTTGCCTCCTGCCCCGGTTAAACCAGATAGGTATTACAGAGTGCCAGAGGCTCATAAATATTTGTATAAGAGCCCAAGGGCTGACCCAGAGACAATTAGCCAGGGACCTAAGGGTGTCAGGGCTTCTGTTGTAAAGAATCCAGTTCCTATGGATAAAGAGTCTAGAGCTTTGGATAGGTGGGGTAAAAAAGTGTATACCTCTTCCACTCTTGCAATGAGGGCTTTGAATTGCCAGTTTCATATGCTGAAGTACCAGAATTTTCTCCTTGCCCAGTTAAAATCTAAGGTAGATGCTTTGGCAGAGGGCATAGAGTGTAAGGAATTACAAGATTTGGTTCATGCCTCTGATCAGGTGGGTAAGCATTATTTGCAGTGTGGTTTCGATGCTTTACAGGCTTCTTCCAGGGTGGCTGCCACTGGATCAGTTATTCGTAGGCATGCCTGGCTTAAGGATCAGAACTTGTCAGAGCATGTTAAAGCTCGTATTTTGGATGCTCCCCTTCAGTCTGAAGTTTTGTTTGGTTCTCCTGTGGAGTCAGTCTTGAAGAAAATGGAAGACAAAGCTAAGTCTATGCAGACTGTTAAGGATTTTTTGCAGGTGCAGCCCCCTAAGTTTAGCAGAAATTGGCCTACTAAGGGATGGGCTTATCCTTCTTCTTATTTACAGTCTAGGGGCAGATCTAGACGTGGTAGGGGCAGAGCTCAGGGTTCTTTCAGGCCTAGGACGTGGAGTTCCCCTGCACAATCTACAGGTGAGGGCAGGGGTCAGTCCTTTCGTAAACAGACCCAATGACCTGCATCTTCAGCTGCCAGATCCTACCTGTCTGTCGGCTCCTCTGGGAGGAAAGTTGGCACTCTTTTCAGACAAAATTGGCTTTTAGTCACCCGGGACAAATGGGTGTTGGACATTATAGACCGAGGCTACAAGTTTTATTTCCACACATTGCCTCCTTTCAAAGGCATGCCAGACGTTCCTCCTCCGCAAAGGGTGGAGGCTCACAAACAGATTTCTTTACTTCTTCAAATGGGGGCTATACAGCAGGTCCCTCTGTCAGAAGTGGGCCTAGGATTTTATTCTCGCCTGTTTCTTGTACCAAAGAAAGGAAACACTTGGAGGCCAATTCTGGATTTGTCTATCCTCAACACATACCTGGACATTCCAAAATTCAAAATGTTGACTTTGCAACAACTTCTGCCTCTGTTAGGCAAAGATCACTGGATGGTAACTCTGGATCTCAAAGAGGCTTATCTTCATATTCCTATCAGGCCCAGTTGCAGGAGATTCCTGCTGGCTGGGACTTTACATTATCAGTTCTCTGCATTGCCCTTTGGCTTATCTACTGCCAGGGTGTTCACAAAGGTTCTGGCTCCAGTGATAGCCTTCTTAAGGTTAAGAGGAATACAAATTTATCCTTATTTGGACGATTGCCTGATTCTTGCTCCAGACAAAGACAAGCTACTTCACCATCTACAGTATGTTATGGCAGTGTTAAGGTGCCTAGGGTATTCTGTGAACGAAACAAAGTCCAGTCTAGTACCCTCTCAGGACATGTGCTTTCTGGGTGTGAGACTGAATACAGCCTCTCAGATGGCTTTTTTGACCCCGGACAAGCAAAGAAATCTTATCCTTTACTTCCAACAATTGTCTCTACGGTCCGGGCTGACTTCAAGGACAGTCCTTCAAACCTTGGGGTTCATGGCATCTTGTATTCTGGTGCTTCCCAATGCCAAACTGCATATGAGGAAGCTACAATGGTATCTCAAAAGTGTATGGCCTCAACACTGCCACGATTTGGACACTGTCATTCAGATAATACCTTGCATTCAAAAGGAATTTTTGTGGTGGGCTCAGGAATGTCACCTAAACAAGGGACTCTCTGTGACCCGACCAGAGGCGAGTCAGATCTTAACGACAGATGCCTCAGACAAGGCTTGGGGAGCAACACCTCAATGGAAAATGGGTTCAAGACACGTGGCCTGCCAGACTTCAACATTTGCATATCAACTTGAAGGAGATGTTAGCAGTCCAATTTGCATTGATGGCTTTTAAGGATCTACTTCACCCAGGACAAGTGTTGATTCAAACAGACAACACAACTGTCATGTGGTACATCAACAAACAAGGGGAAACCCATTCGTACCCTCTTTGCAGACAAGCAAAGATTTTGTGGGAGACTGCTCTAAGTTTGCACCTCACTCTTCAGGCAAGGTTTCTGCCAGGAGCACAGAACTCCTTAGCGGATGTTTTGAGCAGACAGATGGTGGATCCCCACGAGTGGAAATTGGATCCTCATGTATTTCGACAGTTGACAGTGATTTGGGGGACTCCAGACATAGATCTGTTCGCTTCTCCACTGAATTTCCAGTTGCCAAAGTTTTGCACAAAGATGTTTCATCCAAAAGCTTGGAAAGTGGATGCTCTATCATTCAATTGGAACAATCTTCACGTCTATGCCTTTCCTCCTCTGCCTCTCCTTCCCAAGGTGCTTTTGAAGGTCAGACAGGACAAGCCTTCCATGATTCTAATAGCTCCAGATTGGCCTCGGCAACACTGGTACCCTCTACTGAGGAGTTTAGTACGGAAGCCTCCTTGGCCTTTGCCATCAATTCCACACCTTTTGTCCCAGGCAGGCAATCATTTCCTCAAGGTCAGGATACAGTCCCTGCATTTGACAGCCTGGCATATTCTGTTCTAAAACCTGGAGGGTCGCAGCTTCCTCAACAGGTTTTGAATGTCATTTTGGAGGCCAGAAGGCCTAGTACAAGGAAAGTTTATGCTAATAAATGGAGGAGATTTTTTATTTGGAGCAAAGCAAAGGGCTTTGATGTTTCAGGGCCTAATTTGAGTGTTTCTCTTCAGTATCTTACAGAATTATTAGACAAGGGTTTGTCTTTCTCCTCTGTAAAAGTTCATGCTGCAGCCATTTCTGCTCACTATGACTGTGACCCACCATTATTCTCTCATCCTTTGTTTAAGCAATTTCTTAGAGGGGCAAAGAACATAAGACCCCCGCGTAGAGCTCCTACTCCTTCCTGGGATCTCAATTTTGTTTTGGAAAAACTCACTTTACCTCCTTTTGAACCTGCAGCTACATCTGAGTTGAAGTTTTTGTCTTGGAAGACTGCTTTTTTGTTGGCCATTACGTCTGCTAGAAGGGTATCTGAATTACAGGCTCTGATGGCAGTTGAACCCTTCCTGATTTTTCATAAGGATAGGGTATCCCTGCGTACTAACCCTACTTTTATGCCTAAAGTGGTTTCAAATGTGGCCTTGAACCAATCTATTCATTTGCCTACATTTTATGCTGATCCCCAGAATAAAGGGGAGAAAATTTTGCACTCTTTGGATATTCACAGGCAGTTGCGTTATTATTTGAGCAGAACTAAAGGGTTCAGGCAGTCTCAACAGATGTTTGTTTCTTTTGCTTTGGCCTCTCAGGGGAAGCCTGTTTCAAAACAAACTATTTCTAAGTGGATTGGCCATTGTATTGCTTTTTGTTATTCTCATCATGGTAAGGAGATTCCGGCTGGAATCAGACCTCATTCCACTAGGGCTACTGCCACTTCTACTGCTTTTTTAAGGGGTGTGGCTACTAAAGATATTTTGGAGGCTGCTACTTGGAGTTCAGTGCACACTTTTTCTAAACATTACCATCTCACTCTTTATTCCAAATCTAGGGCTGGGTTTGCCACTGCAGTTTTACAGGGCATGTTAGCAGCTCCCAATGCTTTATGATTTTGCCAACCTCCCTTTACCTTTGCTTTGGGATTCTACCCACAGGTTATGACTGCAGCAATGTGAGATGAAGAACATAGTACAGTTTTGTACCTACCATAAATGTAGATGTTCGAAGATCCACATTGCTGCAGTCCAATTTACCCTCCCTCCCCTCTGTAGTTGGGAGTGGTTGTGTGGTTTGAGTTGTAAATATTGTTTGTACATAGGTGTTTGGAGGTTTTCTGTTTTTTGGCTAAGGCCTTTCTTTTTAGGGCCTTCTGACATCTGGGGCAAGAAAGACTGAGGATATGATGTCGGTCATGCGCTTTAGTACCACTGCGTACTGACGTCAGATCTGAGCGACCATGACCGACGCCAGCCTAACACTTTGGTATTCGGGCCGACCGAGGACAGCGGACTACCCACAGGTTATGACTGCAGCAATGTGGATCTTCGAACATCTACATTTATGGTAGGTACAAAACTGTACTTTTTCAGAAAATCTGACCAGCTTTTTATATCCTATGCTACAGCATCAAAAGGAAAGGCGATCTCAAAACAGACCATTTCCAAATGGATAGGACATTGCATACGTTTTTGCTACACCCATCATGGAAAACCATTTCCTGCTAGCATAAGGCCCCACTCCACCAGGGCAGCAGCTACGTCTACAGCCTTACTCAGCGGGGTGCCAACCAAGGATATTCTGGAAGCTGCAACTTGGAGTTCAGTACACACCTTCACCAAACACCATCACTTACCACTTTACTCTAAGTCTAGAGCTGGCTTCGCCACTGCAGTTTTGCAGGGCCTTCTAGCCTCCTCTAACCCTGTTTGACTCCACCTCCCATCCTTAGCTTTGGGATTCAACCCAAGTGTGATGACTGCAGCAGGGTAACACGATAAACATAGTACAGTTTTGTACGTACCATAAATGTAGATGTTAGAGTGTATACCCTGCTGCAGTCCAGGTTACCCTCCCTCCATCCCCTCTGACCTAACTGAAACCTTTCAGTACCTTAAAATCTGATACAACCTTTGTGGTGTGTTTGCTTATAGCTGGAGGGATGTTTTGTTTGTGCTAAACTTTTCTTATTGGTACTATCTACTGACCACCTTTTGGGGGGCACCTGACATCTGGGGCAAGAAAAACTGAAGAAAATGGCATCAGATGCCTCTTTTTATATACCCCTGGTGCACTGACGTCAGGGAAGAAGCGACAGCAACCGACGCCGGACCAAGACTTTGGAATTCGGGCAGACTGCGGGACCGCCTGACGACAGGATAACCCAAGTGTGATGACTGCAGCAGGGTATACACTCGAACATCTACATTTATGGTAGGTACAAAGCTGTACTTTTTCTTTACTGAACTCAGAAATGAGGGAGAAAGGAAACTCTGTACCTTAGATGTCCACAGACAACTCCAGTACTATCTTGACAGAACTAAAATTTTCAGGTCCTTCATATCTTGTGAAGGTGAGAAGGGACAACCTGTGTCAAAACAGACTGTTTCCAAGTGGTTGTCTATGGCAGCTATTCTAGAACAGGGTCGAGGCCCACTGTACCAGGGCTTTGGCTTCATCTGTGGCTTTTTGGAAAGGGTTGTATTCTAGAAGCTCCAACTTGGTCTTTTGTACATACATTTGCAAAGCTCGGTAAGCTTTATTCCTTCTCTAGGTCTAGATCCGGCTTTGCAAGGATCATTATCCAGGGTCTCCTGGACTCTTCTCCTTCCACCTCCCAAATTTACTAAGCTAGGGTAATATAGCCATATAGCTAAGGCTACTGCAGCAGTGGTCAGCACAATGAACATAGTACAGTTGTGTAAGCAGACTTGCCATAACAGATGTTCAAATGATCATTGCTGCATTTGTTGCTCCCTCCCTCCATCATCCCCTTTTGTGTGTATGTGTTGTGTGTGTTGTTTATGCCATGGTGTGGTTATTTACATTTTGTTCTTCCTTTCTAGCATTGTATTTTCAGGGTTCATCCTCCTTCTCTTTGCTGGCAGGAAAGCTCTGAAGAGCTTCACACCCAAACTTGTCCTTTAATCAGTTCAGCTTGAGCTGCCTAACAAGAAGGTGCCCTGAAGATTTGGAAGCTGGCCGTCTGTTATCCTTGGCAGGATTTAATCCATGTAGCTAAGGGTACTGCAACAGTGATCAAGTATCTGCTGTTATAGTAAGTTTACTTACACAGCTGTACTTCACCCCCCCCCACCCCAGGTAAAGCAAGCAACTGCCATGCTTTTCACGAATGTTCTTCGTGTTTCACTGTTGCAGTCATCACATTTGGGTTATCAGCCTGCAGGTAGCCCTCAGCTGGCCTGAATACCGGTGTCTTCGGATTTCTGCGTCGAATGCCGTCACTTCTTCCATGATGTCAGGTCGTCAGGGGTATAAAACATGCAGCCAACGCCATTACATCAGTTTTTCTTGCCATGCGGTGCCCGAAGCAGAAGCAGTTTGCAAGTGCTGGTCGGCTGACTCCTGAAATTTTCGAGTTTCAGACCCGAAGTCTTCAAAAAAGATAAGTACCCCGTTGGGGATCCTTTTTTCTTGCTCTAACCGATGTCAGAAAACAATTAACAATTGTCTTGCCTGTGGAAAGCAAATACCTCATAGAGATTTTCATTCTTACTGCATCACCTGTTTAGGCCCAGACCACGACGTCCCTCACTGTCGGTTTTGTGCCTTGTTCAACACCCAAACTATATGTCGTCAGGCTATTTTTGTAGCCAAATACTTTCATTCTCGATCTCGGTACTCCGAAATGGCTTCGTTAAGCCATTTCACTACCAATCTTCCGATAAAACGTAAGGATAAAGACAGACAGCATAGGTCCAAAACTGCCGACGATGCTTCCGTTAAGCTAATCGCGAGTCCGCCGGTACTCAGTAAGGCGCTTTCGTAGCCCCTGATACCTGTTGCAACAAGTTCACAGGCCTCTACTGAGACCCATTCTGAGTCTGGTATGCCGCGAGGTGCTTCTTCGACTATGGAACCTGCGGATGTCTCTACCTTGGATGGGTCCAAGAGCCACTGTGCAGGCACCGTCTTCTACGGGTGTATTCAGGCCTACAGACTTTCATATTAAACCGGTGGCATCGTTTCCAACTAGAAGTACCGAGTTGCTCAGGCCTAAAACTCGCACTACGCCTAGAAAACCGACCAAACCGCTGACTCAGGCCCATATGCCTCAAAATCAAATGCTTAGAATGGCTGAAGACCTTGTTACCTTAATTAGGGGAAGCCAGTCTTCCCCCTCTGAGACCTAGAACCGATTTTCTTTCTGATTATTCTGATCAGGAATCTGATATCTCTGCTCCTTCTGATTACCAGGATTTGCCCTTATCTACTTATGAGGATTCTGATGCAGAGGATTTCATTCCCTCTGCTTCCCCTCCAGAAGATTTTTCTTTTGGTGAAACCTTGCATACCTTAGGGAGCATTTCTGCTGGGAAAGCCAGGAGTATCTGAGTCCAAAAAAGAGACTTGGGGAATTCTTACTCCTGCCTCAACACAGGCCTCTAGCTGTCCCTCCTGTTCTGGCTATTGTTGATGATGTTTTCTTGGAATCTAGCCTTACCCCAGACACTTTACCTCCAGCTCCCAGAAAACCTGACCGGTACTACAGAGTACCTGACTCTCAGAAGTTCTTCAACAATCTTACTGCGGATCCAGAGACCATTTCCCAAGGACCAAAAGGCATTAAGGCTACTGCTGCCAAAATTCCTACTCCTTCTGATAGAGATACTAGAGCCTTAGACAGATGGGGTAAGAAGGTATACACTTCTGCTACTTTGGCCATTAGGGCTTTAAATTGCCAGTTTCATATGTTAAAGTATCAGCAACATATTATGGGACTACTTAAACAGAAAATGATGTTGATTCCTGACTCTGCTGAACACAAAGACTTGAAGATTTAATGGATTCTGCAGAACAAGTTGGTAAACATACTTTGCAATGTGGTTTTGATGCTTTAGAAGCATCCTGCAGGGCTGCTGTCAGTGGGTCTGTACTTGGATGGCATGTTTGGCTTAAGGAACAAAACTTGCCAGATCATGTTAAAGCTAAATTACTGGATGCACCCTTAAACCAAGACCGCCTTTTTGGCAACAAAGTAGAGGAAGTCCTCAAAAGGATGGAGGAAAAAGCTAAATCTATGCAAACTGTTAACGATTTTCTACAAGTACAGCCTCCCAGATTCAGTAGGCATTGGCCTTCAAAGAACTGGTCCTTTCTTGTCCCTTCCAGGCCTTCTCAGTCCAAACCCAGCAACAGCAGACCACCAAGACTTCAGTCTCAGGCTACACACAAATCTAAGCAGTGGGGGGCTCCCACTTCCAAAGCAGGGAGTAGTAAGCCACCCCCTATGGAAAAATGGCACAATGACTTAACCTTACCCTTCCAAGCCCTGCTCAACTACTTGCTCCCTTAGGAGGAAAGCTCGCCTTGCATGCAAAAACTGGGAGCTCATTATGCAGGACAAATGGGTTTTAAACATAGTTTCCCAAGGATACAGATTCCACTTCCACACCACTACCAACCCCAAATGGTTGGCCAGACCTCCCCCCAATTTAATGGGCGGAGGCCCAACAGCAGGTTCTCTCTCTCTCTTCCCAGTATCAGGGCTATTCAACCTGTCCCAGCAGAACTAAGGGTACAAGGTTTTTATTCAAGACTTTTTCTGGTACCCAGAAAAGAAAACTCCTGGCGTCCTATCCTGGATCTCTCTATTCTCAACCCCTTTCTGGTGGTTCCAATATTCAGAATGCTAACTCAACAGCTTCTTCCTATGATAGCCAATGATGCCTGGCTGGCAACCCTAGACTTAAAGGAAGCTTACCTGCACATCCCAATAAGAGAATCCTCCAGACAATACCTACGTTTCAGGCGGGCTCCATGCACATTTAGTTCTCCGCACTTTCCTTTGGCTTATCTACTGTGCCCAGGGTGTTCACAAAGTGTCTAGCTCCAGCCATTGCATTTTGCAGGCAGAGAAATATTCAAGTTTACCCATACTTGGACGATTGTCTGATTCAGGCAGAAAGTCTGGACTTGCTATTACAACACCTGTCATTTGTAAAGAAACTTCTAACCTCACTGGGGTACACCATCAACGAAAAGAAATCTCAACTAGTACCCTGCCAACAGATTGTATTCCTGGGAGCAAGCTTGAACACAACTTCCCAGATGGCATTCCTCACTTCGTAGAAACAAGTTTATTTGACAACCTACTTCAAACTATTGGCCACAAAAACCCAGCTTTCTGCAAGGAAAATACTGCAAGCTCTGGGGTTCATGGCCTCTTGCATTCTGCATATGAGGAAACTCTAATGGTATCTAAAAAGTCTGTGGTGTCAACATTCTCAGAACCTGGAGACAATAACTCCTATTATTCCTTGTCTAAGGACAGAGTTCCTTTGGTGGGCAGAGGCCTGCTACCACAACAAGGGACTCCCTTTCACTCTACCCCCTGCCGCCCAAACCCTAATAGATGCATCAGACTATGCATGGGAGGGCTCATATGGCAGGGCAGTGCATTCAGGGCAAATGGAACCCAATATAGATGCACCTGCAAATCAATCAAAAAGAAATGTTAGCTGTACAGAATGCTCTGACAGCCTTCAAAGATTTTATTTTTCCAGGACAACTATTGGTAAAGCCGGACAACACCATAGTTATGTGGTACATTAACGAGCATGGGGGAACCCACTCCTACCCTCTCTGCAGACTAGCCATGGCTCTCTGGAGCACAGCCTTGAGCTACCAAGTGCACCTACAAGTTCAATTCCTGCCAGACAAACTAAATTCACTGGCAGACTTAAGCAAAAACCTCATGGACCCACACAAATGGAAACTAGAACCAAAAATATTCAACCTCTTGAGGAACAAATGGGGGACCCCAGCGGTAGACCTGTTTGCCACCTCTCAGAACTACCAGTTGAACAAATTCTGCACCAGAACTCCCCACAGTCAAGCTTGGAAAGTGGATGCCCTGTCCTTTACTTGGGAAAGCCTTTTGGTTTATGCCTTGCCCCTCTGCCTCTCCTCTCGAAGGTTCTACTAAAGATCAAACAGGACAAGCAAAGGACAATACTGATTGCACCATACTGGCCATGCTAGCACTGCTACCCCCTCTTGCGCAGTATGACACTGCTACAACCATGGCACCTGCCTCAGACCCCTTCCCTGCTGTCCCAGCAGGCGGGCCAGATTCTGCACCCTCAGCTTCAAACCCTGAACCTTGCAGCCTGGCTTATTCCATGAGCTCTCCCCCAGCATCCCTCAGTAAGCAGGTGCGGAATGTCATTCTGGAGGCAAGGAGGCCTAGTACCAGAATATCCTATGCAGAAAAGTGGAAAAAATACTGTTTCTGGAGCCAGGCTCAGGGGATGGGCACTACCATGCCAAGCTTACCTCATATTCTAGAGTACTTAATAGAAATGCTCCACAAGGGAATATCTTTCTCGTCAGTTAAGATTCATGCCTCTGCCATTGCAGCACATTATAATACTGAGCCACCCCTCTTCTCTCACCCTTTACTAAAACAATTCCTGAGAGGGGCCAAAAATTTTAGACACCCCCCCCCCCCCGGAAAGCTCCCAGTCCAGCCTGGGACCTTAACTTTGTATTGGAAAAGCTCACTCCCCCCCCCCCCCCCTTGAGCCAACTGCAACAGCAGAGTTGAAATTCTTTTCTTGGAAAACCGCCTTACTTCTAGCCATCACTTCAGCAAGAAGAGTGTCTGAATTACAGGCCCTCATGGCAGTGAAACCTTTCATTATCTTCTGTGCGGACAGGGTTTCTCTCAGGACTAATCCTTCCTTTATGCCCAAGGTGGTGTCTAGTGTGGCCCCCAAAATCAGTCCATTCATTTGCCTACTTTTTTCCCTAATTCACAAAACAAAGGGGAATGGATACTGCACTCTCTGGACATGCACAGACAACTTAGATTATTTTTGGACAGGACTAAGCCTCTCAGAAAATCTGACCAGCTGCTAGTTGGCTTTGCTGCAGGAGCAGAGGGGAAGGCCATTTCAAAGCAAACCATTTCCAAATGGATAGCCCATTGCATTCATTTCTGCTACAAGCACCATGGAAAACCTACACCACAGGGGATAAGATCACATTCCACCAGGACTGCATCTACCTCTGTGGCATTTCTCAGAGGAGTTCCTGCCAGGGACATCCTGGAAGCTGCTACCTAGAGCTCTGTACATACCTTCACCAAGCATTACCACCTGCCTATCTTTTCTAAATCCAGAGCTGGATTTGCCACAGAAGTCTTGCAGGGCTTAATAACTGGCCCTAATGCTCTTTAACTACCTCCTCCCTTCCTTAGCTTTGGAATCAACCCAAATGTGATGACTGCAACAGTGAAACACTAAGAACATAGTACAGTTGTGTACACTTACCATAAATTTAGATGTTCGAGTATATTCACTGTTGCAGTCCTGGTTACCCTCCCTCCAGCCCCCTGACTTCTCTTGGCTATACCTTTCCTTCTGGTTTGGTATATATATTTTTTCACGTGTATTTGCTTTTTGATGGGGGTGTACCATACCATATAATTGCTTCCTATTGTGGGGGCACTTGACATCTGGGGCTAGAAAAACTGATGTAATGGTGTCTTCTGCATGTTTTATATACCCCCCTGACGTCATGGAAGAAGCAACAGCATCCGAAGCAGAAATCCGAAGACTCTGGTATTCAGACGGGCTGAGGGTTACCTGCAGGCAGATAACCCAAATGTGATGACTGCAACAGTGAATACACTCTAACATCTAAATTTATGGTAAGTGTACACAGCTGTACTTTCTGATCTCCATTTTGATCTTTATCATGGAGGAGCTGCAGCATTTAGTGGTTAGGAAATGTAAGCAGCCTGTTGTGACCAACAGATCGCATAGCTTCATGGTAAAGCTTGTAGCTAGGTTGCTTCCCCCACAATGAATTTAACATCCCCGTGTGTGATACCTACATTTGAAATGTGCGCACTCTTTTTTGAGGGGTATAAGCCGTGAACCAAGGAATCAAGCACACACTTGAACCAAGCTAGACACAGCAATCCAATGTTGTTTTAGATGGACTTCTGATGTAGATGGTACAGCAGACATTGTTTTCAGTGTTTTTGCTGTTTTTTGATAATCCAGTTTCCATTCTGTGTAAACTATCAAACAAAAGCTCACATGTGATCCACTTTCAGTATACACTGCCTACTTCCTCTTCATACCCAGGCTCCACTCTAGTGTTTGTGATGTCCAAGAGAGTTTGATTTACCTGGGTTTGAGATGTTTGTTCTTTAGAAAAATTTTAATGGCCGCCATGTTAGTAAACAATAAATAGGAATTCCTATTGTAGCATCTAATTCACCCCGGGGATCATGTCAGTCGGCCTGCTAGACAGGGGCTCAGAGAAGTAAATATTGTGGGAAAAAATTTCCAGAGAATTGTTATGGCTAGGCTTGCATAGGCCTTAGGGCCGATAGCCTAGTACCAACCTATGAACCTATTGTAGCATCTACAAGTAATACTACAAAAATATTACCTACGAGGAAAAGCTTGTCAGCTGTATTTTAAGTTTAGCTTTGACTCTTGTGGCATTTTGGCATAGTGGTATCCCCATTATTTAGTCTCTGTGACTACTGGCATGACTGTTCTAGCGTAAGTTACTGGGAAGGTGTACGGTTAAATGCATTGAGAGAAACTTAACATTAGAAAATAATGATTGCATACATTATGAAATATTCATTAAAAGAAAGCTTACAAGAATCAAAATTAATTCATTGTTTTTAAAAGAGAAAAGCTAAACAATAAGTTCATTTTTTCATGTTTCCATTTTTATAGTTACTAAAATGGAAAGCATGATACTCATGAAGCATATTAATTTTGACAATATTTTGTTCATATCTAGGCAAAAGTGACAGAAGAGTCCTCGCAGTATGAGTTTGAAAACTACATGAGGCAGCAATTGATGTTGGCAGAAGAAAAGAACACTATTCATGAGGCCAAAAGCTTCATTCACAAACGTCACTGTGGCAACATCCCACCGGTGCGACGATTGGGACATGATGCGCAGCCTGTGAATCCGTTAGATGCTGCAATCCTTGCCCAGAGATTCCTACGGAAGTAGTCACCAGCATTACCAGCACAAGTGACAGCACTGATTAATCTCTGCAATTCTTGTGTTAAAGATTTTAAGCAATATGGTGCCCTTCCTTAAATGGAGTTAAGTAGCAGTTCACAAATGCTCCATTGAGGATAAGTAAAAACTAATTCAGAGAAGCAGTGAATACTTGGCTGTGTTCTGGAATACATGTTTTTAAATTGAAGAACCTAAACAATTAATCTGCTTTTAATCATGACTTAAATCTACCTCTCTTCAACTTTTAACCATGATGTGATCTTTATGCTATGGATTTATGAGACTAAATGGGAGAAAAAGAGCATTAGAAGAGAATTCTGATGGATGCATGAACAGTATGGAGAGGTTTGCTACAGTACTTGTTTCTCCATATGATCTGAATAAGCTTCATTTACTGTGCATTATAGAAGAAGCAATTTCCGAACTTAGACACTGTTCTGAGAAAGTTTCCCATTCAGAGTTTATTTGCTTTGGTGTATTTATTCCTCATTTCTTTGATCTTAGAGAAGCCCTCTGCTGTAGGTGGAACACTTGGGTACATCCTGCCACATAGCTCTTAAAATCTTTAGGTTCTATATGCTGCCTTAGAGCAATGCACTGTGTCCTTGTGGCAGGACCTGGTGTAAAGACTTCAGAATCCCCCGATCTAGTAGTAGGAGTTTTCTGCATTGTATCAGCCGTTTTGGATTTCCTTTCATGTAGTGCCAATCTTGGCAATTCCCCCCATTCTCATACTCGAGGAATGCGTTTCTGTTGCAAGTGCACACCATGGTGTTGTACACATTTGAGTAGTGTGTGCCTAGACTCTGCATACTACCGTGCTTTCCTGCTGTTATCTGCATAGTTTATTTTTCAGTCCTGGTAACTGTCATGGAGGAACTGCTGCAGAAGCAAAAAAACTGTCTCCGCTTTGCTTTTATTGTTTGAGAGAAGAGTATGATGTGAAGCACTATGTTAAGTGCTAGTGTTTAAATCCAATCACCTGAAGCAAAAGTTCATGCTTACCTTTCTTTTCACATGAAATCACATAAAGCTGACATTGATCATGGTCTTCAAGAACAGAGTCCTCCAGGTTAGCCTTCTAGTTATTGCTTGTCTCATCTCCCCCCTGGTAGTGAGGAGTCAGTCATGCCTGTTCCTCTTCAGGTGGGGATGAGAAGGATGTGGAGGTTCAAACTTTCCACCTCCTACAGCTACATTAAGGAGAGCACTAGCACTGCCAAACCCAGAGTGAGCAGACAGGCCATACCCAAAACATCTTTGCACCCATGAAACACTCCCAAACATCCCTTTGGTGCATGACAATTTGCAGTATTTTGAACCAAGGACTTATCCCTAGAGCCAGGAAAATTGGGTAGCTTAGGTTGAGTGGGACCCTGAGGACAAACCCATGCACTGTATGTATGTCAGCTGTTTGTATGGTGGGAACCATCCTCAGTGATGTAGGAACACACCTTTGAGCATGGGCTGGTACCAGTGCCAGGCCATAGGCAATCATTTTCACCTTCTGCTGGTGCGTACTGTAGCTTCACTTGCCTACTAACCATTCAGTCATGTGAGCACAGGCCTTCCCAGCCAAGAGCTAGGATGAAAATAGGGCCTCCCACACTCTGTGTATTGTAGAAGGGGTGTAGAGGACCTTATTTCTGAGGCACTTAAGGACAGTGAGTCCTCTCCCATATATCTTCCAGGATGATGACTCCATGGAGAAAACCTTAGTCTAATGAAGTCCTGTGTGGACGGGTGTGTTGCCCCTTTGCTACACCTCAGAAATGTCAGTACGAGTCTAAGGGGCAAGGAACAACCATCTTGGATTATCTAATTTGTAAAGCCTATGTTCTGGGATGCCATCTTTAAATCCTGAAAGCATCCAGATATTGCTCTGTCTGCTCCCAAGAATGCCACCTGATGGATGCTTCACTAGCAGGGTGACCTGTCTTATCTAATCGATGCAAAGAAAGTGGTACACCCACAGGAGAGGGAACTATATATATATTGTCTAGATCAAACCTCATTAAAGATGGTTTCACTCCCATCAGTGAAATACAGTTATCAAATGTCTGTCTACTTCCAGGAAACTGCAACAAACCTTTAAGTGTTTTGAGGTCTGTTACTGCAGTAGCACGTTTTCTGGAATGTGATTTAACTAGATAGCCCTGCAAAGGACCACAGAAAATCTGCCTAACATCATCTGAGGGAAACTAATCTGATTTAGACTTGGAACAAGGAAGACTGAGAATGAAAAGCAGAAGAAATGCAAAATCTGTATCTGGGTTCCTGGACCTGGAGTCAGCAGTCAAAGCAATTGGTTGATGACCAAATATGGCATCCACTGTTTGTCATTGGGGAATCTAGTGTAAATTGATGCTACTAATACAATATCCAGAAGTGCTGATCAGAGAGAGATCATGCAGGAATAGAGCTAGTGTCGGTGGACACTGAAGTGACACTGCTACAGGAGGTAGTGGTCCACTTGTCTTCCTGATCAACAGGTTTCCCCACAAGAGATAAAACAGGCAATGGAATCGGGAAACAGTTGGCACCCCCACTGCCATTACTGTGATCAAGTATTCTAGAGGTACCATGATGAAATGCCTTTAGATCAGACAGATAAGTGCTTGGTTGTGAAGATGATGCAATAAATCTTGAAGCACCTACTGTGCTTTCAGAAGCAATTTTATCAGTAGATAAAGTGGGCCTTGCTCTAATGGAAAACAAGAACCTTATCCAGCTATCCGTCAAACACAGCAATATCAAGATGTATGCTTATTCTAATGTGCATTTCCTCATACACTCCATGAACTGCTTCATAAAAAAAAGGCTCATAGAGCTGCACAACTTGTACCATTAACAGCAAGCGGGTAAACTGCTGCATGTTGTCTTCATAATTTATAAATTTTGCTATTTTTTGTTATATATTCACATGGCGTTTACAATGTAAAACACCTGTTATCTGTTTATTGTAATGTACTCTGTTAATTTACTTATTATTCATTATTTATGAAGTAGTGTTGGCTGCAAAAGGACACCTATAATGCAGTCCATGTGCCTGTCAGATTCTTTCTGAATCTCCTCTGCTTTGAGTTGTGGGCAGTTTCTTGTCTTTGAAGTCTGTGATTCTGCTCTAGCTAGCAAACCAGTTTGTTGTGTATAAATAATCAGTGATACCTAGTAGTGCTCCCTGCAGAAAGGCAGTGCATGTTTGATAGATGGCCTTAGAAAGAGGAAGCTTTATAGCATTTCATAGCACAGTTAGGTGAACAATAGTGGCTAATACTCTCTGCTTACACTTCTGATCCTTAGCCAAGGTCTAATCCCAAATTTCAGTGACTTCAGTCTTCTACTTGCATGACGTTTTGTTTGGTTGTTCTTAAAGTCCTGAAATGATTAACTTTTGGCACTTCAGTGTTTCATCAGTGCACAGGACATACTTTGACACTTCCTTTATTCCGGAGGTTTTACAAAGATTTTAGTCATAGTAGCAAATATGCTGTACAGTATCCTGGCCTTCTGGTGTTTCTTTACTGATGTAACTGATTTTTTTGGTACCCACCCAGGTTTGCATGGCACTGGGACTTGCCCTTGCCTGTGCAGTCAGTTGCATTCACCATTGTTTGCATCTTCCTGTTCTGCAGCTTATTCTGGATTCTGGACACTGTCTAGAACCACACCGTTTACCTGTGTTGGGGAGAGCCCAGAGCATCCAGAGATGTGACGTCTTGGGTTGCATCAAATAAGTGAATCGAAGCCCACTTACCGTTATGCCTCTTGTCACTGCTGGCAATGACACTGTTCACAATCCTGCTGAAGCATCTTCACATTCAAGTCCTACAGTGGTTTATCTGCTTCCAGTATCTTCATTTATTTATTTTTTCCTGGATGCCTTCACTGATTGATACCCTTACCACTTGTCCTCTGGTTTGGAGAGTTTTGGCTCACAACCTGAAAATCAACTTTTCATTCCCCAAGGCAATTTTCCAGCTTCAGGAGCATTTTTCACAAAGGTTGGGTTTTTCATGGTCCAGAACCATTGAAGTGTCTTAAAGAACTGTCTTCATATTGGTTTCCTCGATCTGAGGGCTCTGCCTCTAGCCCAACAAGCCCTGAAAATTTTCTTGAAGCCAAACTTTACCTTATAAGACTGGACAGTCACAAGGTAGTACAGCACCTGAACAAGGGAGGAGTTTCACTCCTACCCTTCACTGTGGAAAGTGTAAATTGGGACATCAGCTGCTGTATTTTCTTTGACTGCTCCTTCTCTAGGGTAGTACATTTTGCTGGTAGGCACTTTGAGTCATAGTTTTAACCCCTTTTCGAAGTTCATAATGATAGAGTTCAGATGTTCACAGAATTTAACTTGTTGACTGTGAATGTGCAGTGCTACTGTTTTCAGAGCAAAGACCGGGAGTGATCACTAGATTTATTCTTAGTGTAGTGTTTGGAAGGTTTTTCCATGTACCTCTCACTCTTCTCGTTCCTCACCTCTTGGCAGAATTGACTGCAAATAAAGTAAAGCTGACTGTAGTCACTATGTAGTGACCCTGAAGATCTTGGCTTCAGAGCCTTTGAATCTTGATCCCTCCAGTGATGCCTACTCTGAAAGTTATGGAGACAGTGTATGGTGGCGAACCCACTGCCTCCAACTGAAAGCATGACTCTTGTAGTAGGTTCGCCTCAACCATTTCAGCTGGCCAGAGAGATATGGGAGATGTTATGAGTTTGCTAGAAAGTTTTCACGGATTACTTTTAATGCTAAGTAGAAAGCTTCTCTGTCTTTGTCAAAAGAGATCTTCTCTCCCCTCTCAGATTATAAATCACATTTGGCTTACTTCAATTTGAGTGTCTCGTGGTACATGTTTTGACTATTTTAGCATGTCTTCAGTTCGATGGAAGGCAGGACTGTTTTCCAGTGCAGACAGGGAAACGGTTCCTGAAAGATTCAGGGTGCATGACAAAATCTGACTTCTGAGAAAAATGTGTTTCTGTCTTCAGATGTGAACTTCATGATCGACATGCTGCTGCTTTTACTTTGCAGTTGAATTGGTTTGGCAGACATGAAGTTTGTATCCTTAAAAGGTATTCCTGTTGGCCTGCACATCAATCTACAGGATTTCTGCATTTTGGACTCCTGTGAGAAGATCTGTATTTCATTTTCCACAATGACCAAGCGTTTCTGGACAAATGCCCATTTTTTTTCTAGAAGGTATATTCTAAGCTGGTATTCATGTAGTCTGTTCATCTTTTAGCTTCGTTTCTGGGCATAAAAAAATGTAAAATGGTCATCTCTACCTTTGGATGTTCCTTGTCAGCTGTGAATCTTCTTCTGTAGCTTTCAGGAGCACAGACACACACACGGATCATCTCTGCTTGCAGATAGAGGATGTTAGTTATCAAACTTGATATCTGAATGGATCATCTGTGTTTGTGTTACCTGCCCATGATAGTTAGAGGACTACACTCTGATGAAGTGGCTGCCCTGGTGGCATGTTTCAGGAATGTGTCTGCTGCCCATGTCTGTGCTGCAGCTACTTGCTATTAGTGCACGTTTCAGTGTTTTCCAACACAGGCAGTCTAGGGGGTAGAATGCCCTTTGGATGGGATACTGTCTTGAAGCTGTTCTATCTTGCTTCTGCTACTTTGCTGGGGTGTCTATGGACATTTTTAGAAAGTGTTCCATTCATCTGCTGCAGAATGTTCCTCAGTTAAGAGTATCTGTGGCGTCATTTACACATCATCAGTTGGACTTTTAAGATGTATGCCTGCAATGGGTTCAGCAACTGGTGTATGAGGACATACCCCAGAACATTGGGTGTCATGAATGGGCTACAGGAGGCATGATTATCCTAAAGGAAGGGAGATCAAAGAGAAGGATGTACTCAAATATTTTAACCACTGTAGAGGACCCAAAGATCAATTTATATGGTGAGTACTTGCATATTTGTTATTTTCTTACATTTCATTCTTTGTATAATAGTTACAAATTCATTCATGTGTGTGTGTGTGTACACATATCTAGCTATAAATGCACATACCCACAAAATATGGTGGAGTAATATTGTCTGTCAATTTTAGAGTTCTGGATCAGTGACATAATGTTTAGGTTACTGGGGCAGCTAACTTATTAAGGTAAAATCTTATAGACAAAGGAGTAATGTATGTTACTGATTAAATATAGTCTAGAGAATTTTGAGCCCTATCCTCAGAAACGTGTTTTTCCCTCTTTTTAATCATTCTTATTTCAGTTGTTAGCTAAAATGTTATCAGTAACTAATGCTAAAGCCTCTCAGTTTTTGTGTTTTTACTTTGTCTTTGCGGTACAGATCTAATATATAATTTATAATGTGAAAAAAATCCCCAGAGTAAACTACAGCTTTATCATCTAGAACTAGCTTTTCTATTTTTAATACAGGGTATTATTTTTTCCACTCTAGAAGATGATTAAGTGTAATGAATGCTGGCTGATAAAGCAAGTAACTGTCTTAAAAAATAAGTGATGTTTTACACTGTGATGTATTTTCCTTGTTTAATGAACATATAATGCTGGTCTTGCCTGAACAAGTGTATTCATAAGAAGACTATCACATTAGGCCACTGTCCCTGGTGATTCACAACAAATATATGAAATACAAGAAAAAAATGTATTGAAACCTGTGTGGAAATTGTTTTGCATCAACTCATGCTTGTTCCCCTTTAGTTTTGAATGTAAAGCTGTTGAATGTGCAGTGATTAAGTTTATGTATTGGCATCTTAGAATCTTTCATCAGTTTGAGGCTTTCTAACTATGGAATAC
Source organism: Protopterus annectens (assembly GCF_019279795.1). Classification (NCBI taxonomy): domain Eukaryota; kingdom Metazoa; phylum Chordata; order Ceratodontiformes; family Protopteridae; genus Protopterus; species Protopterus annectens. The sequence goes on along the minus strand of NC_056726.1, from coordinate 1,821,870,754 downwards.
TAAAACTTTAGTTGTAGTACCCAGCCTTGAAGTGAAAATGGCATCTGTAATAAGATAAACTGTTGAGAGTGGGTTTTTCAGAGAAAAAACATATCTAGACATTTTGTAACATTATTGAATGTGTGCTCAAATGCAAATGTACATGCTGCACTACAGACCACTGTTAACCCACTGACCATCCTCCTCCTGCATTTCCCCATACGTATGCATTTGGAGCTGAATAGACAAGTCACACATTTTGTATTACACCAATGGGTGGGGGTGCTGTTTTATGGGGGGGGGGGGGTTCATGCATTTCACCAGAACACACAGTGTAGTTTCACAGATGCAGCATGAGCACTCCTGCCAGTGTCCATTGTAGGTAGGCAGACTTGCCTACCCATCCTTTTGGAATGTACCAGACCCACCACTAAGGGCACTTGACATCTTCCAGAAGTCCATCACCATCCTTAATCAGGAAAACAGCCCTTCACATGCCCGTCCATAATGAACATGGCTGAGCCCTTTGGTTCTTTTCATGAAACCTAGTTGCTAGTGGTACAGATGACACTGTGCTACTGTGTCCAGTAGGTTTACTTTTTATATGAGGTACCGTTTAATGAACATAAGTATTTGCCTAATCATCCATAGTATGTAAAGCACTAAAACTGTATTCTTTCCTCATGGTTTACCAAGTAGCATTAACATGTTAGAACGGGGCATTGTAATATTTTTTTTTACTGTAAAAAGAGAATTAAATGTGTTTCTGTTTGGAAATGTTTCCATTTGTATGCACTGTTATCAAATGATGCTTTATATTCTTCACTGTTTATATAACATAGACCTTTTCTGGCAGAGTCACGTAAAATCCTTTGTTTCATTTTACTAGAGGTAGAGCTGCATGAAAATACAACATAAAAACCAAATACAGATTGCTGAATCACAAAACTTCAAATTTGTAGACTCAAATAGAATAAAGCAAAACAAGAAAAAATTAAAAGCAGCCATCTGTGAAAACAGGTGATGCACAATTAAGACAATATTTGATATGTGGCATAAGCTAAATATTAGTTTATTAAACCGGATATAACAGTGCAGTTCATTGTGGAAGGGCGTTCCTGCTGCACACAACTGTTTGCAAACTTTAAAGTCATATTGCCTCAGGCTAAAGGTAATATCTGATCTCATCCCTGAGTCTCCACGACTTTCATATAATTTGAATTTACTCACCAATGAAGCTGCAACGATTAGTAGCTGTTTTCCACCTTGTGGAGTCTGTTGCTTTCTTGCATCAGTGAAGGTACTGACACAGATGATGTGAGGATCCCATATGCTGTAAACAGCATTGTGTATGGAGCACACTGATTATGCTCCGATATTTAGAAAGACAAACCAGTTGAGCACCAGAATGGAGTGTGATCTGACCTTAACATGTGTTAAGGGTGGAAATAACTAAATAATGACATACATTTGAGTTTCAGACTTCATATCCTTCAGAAAAATGAATGCAAAACCTGTTTTAGTAACTTTGTACATTTGTAAGAGCAATATTTAAAATCTGTCCCTGATTTTGGGCCTTTGTTTCCTCCTTATTTTTGGCTTGGTCCAGATTTCTTACCTTGGAGGTTGGGAAGTATGATTAAGCCACACAGAAGGGAGACTGCGTCAAGCCAAGCTTCATCTAAAGTAAAGCCAGTACTGTCAATCCACAAAACAGACAATGATCTTTTGTTAAGTAAATGAACTTCAGTCTCTGTTGTCATTCAGTCTCAACAGATTCAAATCTCCTGGGTCTTAATGAAGGTAGTATCATTGGTAAGATTGACAGAATGATACGGGCCTCCTCTTCTTGACCTTTAGTGAAGAGCTGTACTGGAGGCACAAAAGACTGTATTAACACATTTCAGGAAGCCACTACTTCCCAACAGCTGTATCCTCCACAATGACTTGACATAAGCCGGTGTTACAGATACAAGGGAGTCACTTATGGGCATGTGCTCTTTAGCAAAGGCACCTCACCGCACAACTAAAATATATAATTTATAGTAGGATAAAATAATTTTCCAAAGCCTAAACAGAAACCGAGCTTCCTGATGTAGATTAGGCATGTAATTTACAACATCCCAGAACTTAATAGCATGAAGAGAAAATGCTAATTTTAGTCTCTTGGCAGATGAGGTTGAGTGCTTTTTGGCCTCTGAATACACTGAATCTACCCTGGATCATGGGTAACAATTGGTATATATGGATGTATAGCTTTAATGTTAATGTGCTAGTAACAACAGTTTGTCATGTATTTTGTAGATGTTCCAAGTGAATTGGTTGGAGTATAGACTTTATGGAATTTAGGTCACCACTTCTCTGTCCCTCTGCATTATTTAAGACCTATACATAAGTTCATAGGTGTGTACTAGGCTAATGGCCCTGGAGCCTTTACAAGGCTAGCCAGTAGAAGTGCCCTGGCATTGTGCCACCCGTCATTAGTTCCCAGTGCTTCTGTCATGTCTAGCCACTGGAGTGAGCCCTAGGGTGAACTTTCCATTTCCCATCCACTCATCAAGATCCTTCTTGACCAGGGCTAGTGAGGTGCTCTGCTTGGCATGTATGGGAAGTCTATTCCAGAGCATAGGCTGTCTCTGGATTATGAACCTGTCCCTCCAGCATGTTCTGTTGATTGTGGTAATGAGGTTGAGGTCTCTGGAGTGTGTGGTGTGGTGGGATTGGGATTTCTTTAGATCTAGCATTTATAACAGAGCTTGGTCAGATATGGCTTTGTAAGTCGAGCAGAGATTGCCTCTTAAAGCCTAGCCAGTGACCAGAATGAAACCGTGTACCTTGGTGTCAGAGTGATGAAATACCTGCCAGAACTGAAGACATTTATATTGTTGAAGTGAAGAAATATATTTGCTTTTGAGTCCGTATGTGCTTAGCGCTCCAGGAGTATAATTATCAGGGAAATCCAGCTCAGCAGCACCTTGCTGGAATTGTGATTGAAAAAAAATTTGTCTGAACACTGGAAGCCTTTTTTTTTTCTTTCAGCAAGAAGCATCTTTATTAAATTGTCATTTGTAACATAGGCTATCATATACTTATATAAATGAAAACAAACCATAATGACAGTCCCAGCGGCAAGCCAAGTACTTCATATCACAGATGGTATTGTCACAGTTTTTTAGTACATCACTTATAATCTACCCAGTTATTGTCAAACATTACACAGCTCATTCAAATCTTGCCTTCTTTTAAACCTCATTCCTTCCCTGTATGTATTGTTCCCACAGTTTCCATTTTTCCTATGTAATTTGCTCCTGCCCTTTTCCATAGATCCCAATTCCAGTTGTTTTATGTCTACTACAATATTCACTGTTTGTAGTACAGTTGGTTTAGACTTTGATTTCCATTTTCTAGTAATTAGTCTTTTGGCAGCCACCATAATTAGACTCTGCAAGGCCTTACTTATGTCTAGGCAATTCCTGATTCTGTGTCATAGCTCAGAAAAATCATTTTCCTAGTTACACCAATTTGCTCACCCAGTATCTCTGATAAAGTAGTCTGCAGGGGAATCTTTAAAGTTTGCCAACTCATTACACTCCCAGAAATATGTTCCCAGTTACCTCTCTTCCCATTCACTCTTCCAACATTTGCTGTCCACCTGAGGAAAAATTCTCTGGAGTCTACTTGTGGTATAAAAATATCTATGTAAACATTTCCAAGCAAAAATCCTAAATATTCTAGATTTTTGTTGCATATTTGGGAGACAAACCTATATCCACCATTTTTTCTTTATGAATTGCTTATCCAGTCTCTCTGTTAATCCTTTCTAACCTCTGATTCTTATAGTTATCATGCAATATTTTGTCTGCTCTACTAATTTCCTTTTTTAACAGCAACTTCTGAACTAGATTTTAATAAAAACTCTACCAGTGCTGATCTTTTGTTTAGGACCCCCCCCCCCCATTTCTTTCTCTTTGCCTATACTCTATTAATTTTTGATAGGGAGGACAATCTCTAACCTGCAGTCCAAATAAATTATTGGCATCTTCTCGTTCTGTTACCTTTCCCTCTCTAGTTATTTGTTCCTAGTACCTTGGTTTCTTTGCCAGTTTTCTCCAATAAATTCCAGACCCTCTTGCCTACTGTCTGTATTATCGGCATGATCTCCTTTTTCCATTCCTGTGTTGGCTTAGTTATATTCATAAATTAGCAGAATGTATTCTAATAATCTGTATGGTTGTTGTTGTTCTCCTTAAAGATCTGCATCCAGAATCCCAGTCTCTCCTTGTTTTTTAAGCTTTCCCCCCTGTTTCATCATCACCCCTTTCCACCTTGAATTATAGGTTTCTGCTTGTGCTTTTTGTAGGAATTTTAACTGTGTAGCTCTGAAATACCCCTTCAGATGGGGCAATCCCAATCTGCCTTGTTCTGTTGGAAGAATCAGCTTATCCCACTTGACTCTTGCTGTCTTCCCCCCAGATATACTCTGAGGACATGCTTCAAGTACTGCAGTAGGCCAGGAAACCTACTACTAGAAAATATTACCTCTCCAAATGGAAGAGCTTTACTGTTTGGTGTCCAGCTAGGAGCCAGGGCCCATTGAAGGTCCTCTCACCTATGATTCTTAACCTATCTGTGTGAATTGCTTAACGTAAGACTAGCATAGTCTTTGGTCAAAGCTTATTTGGCAGCTATTTCTACTTGTTTACCACTAAATCCTCCCTTAGCTTTCAGAATCGAAGATAAACAACTCCTCAAAGGTGTCCTTCATATTAGACCTCCCCCAGAGACCGAGGGTCCACCTTGGGACCTCAACTTTGTACTAGAGAAATTAACTCGAGCACCATTTGAACCTGCTTCCTCTAGCTCACACATATACTGTACTTGGAAAACAGTACTCCTGGTTGCCATTGCCTCTTCCAGGCGGGTCTCAGAGTAACAAGCCCTTATGGATCCCCCCCCTTCTTGTCTTTCCATAAAGACAGGTTGTCAATGAGTTGTCCCTAAACCAGGCAATTCACTTACCAACTTTCTTTCCCTCTTCTCAGAAGTGTAGTGAGAGGATCATGCACACTCTGGATGTACACAGACAGCTCAGGTTCTACTTACATAAGACTAAACCCTTCAGGAAAACGGACCAATTATTTGTGTCTTTCCATCCCAGGACTCTGGAATTGCCTGTGTCTAAACAGACCATCTCTAACTGGGTATCCAAATCTGTTGTCTTTTGCTACGCCCACCATGGTAAGGTTCTCCCTGGCTCAGTCAAAGCTCACTCTTATCAGGGCAGTATCTTCTTCAGGGGCCTTTCTCAGTTGTTTGGATACCAACTCTATCCTAGAAGCCACTACTTGGACTGTCGACACCTTCACCAAAAACTATAAGCTGGACTTCATCTCTAGATCCAGGGCAGGGTTTGCCAGGGTCATTCTCCATGGCTTTCTTGAAAATTCCTCTGCCACTTCACTCTTTCTTCATGAGCGTTTGTAATCTCCCTTAAATCAGGAATACTCCCAGATAAATAGAAGGGCATAGATTAGTTGTGTAAGAACTTACCATAATGATAGATGTCCTCTGTTGCAGTATTCCAACCCTCCCTCCTTTCCCCCACTTCTTGTCTTTCTTGGATGCACTGATCCTCATTCCCTTAGACTGTCTCTCCATCTGGGACTTCAGGTCTGAGGGTGGTGTGCACGTACGTCTCTTTTGTAGCCGATGTCTGCTGTTGGCCAACGTTAGAAGTACCGCGCACCTTAGATAGTAAAAGACATTGTATATTGGCTGACATTTGGCAGGCCACTCCATTAAGTCAGGAATACTGCAACAGAGAAGAGGACATGTATCAATGTCCTTCTGTTCTCATGTTGCAGTATTCCAAACTCTTGGGTTATCCTCTGCTTGCTACCTGAACATCCGGCCAGTATACAAAAGCTTGTAGTCACTGTGGGACGTCTAATGTTGGACTAGGGGCCGCAGGCTTTAAAAGTGACATCTGCACATACCTTTCCTCAGAACTTCTCTGCTGCCAGTCAAACATCAGTGATTAATGCCATCTTTGCCATCGGAGCTTCAAGTTTCTAAGATAAGTACCCCCATTGGGGCTGTTTCTGATTCCTTTTTGTCATTGCATGTCTGTTTAGGTTACATGTCATCCAGGAAGGGAAAGTGCAGGTGCAGTTCTCAGATCCCCCATAAGGATGCCCACGAACCCTGCCTTTTCTGTCTAGGGCCCACTAATGACCATCTTTCTTGCATGATCTGTCAGGCCTTCATCCCTAAGATACTCTGCGTCTGCATGCCTTGAACATTTATTTAGAGAATCAGCATTTTAAAATGCTTAGCTTTAGGGATGAAAGGGTCGTCCGGTCAGTCCATAGAACCACCCAGAAAGAAGGCCAAGGTTTCCAGGCCTGAACTTGTTGCTGCCCCTCCTCCATCGGACATCCCTCCTGTGGCCAACATTCACCTGGAAGAATGTTCGGAATCTGTTGAAACAGGTATAGCGGGTATCACTTGGGAGGTCGCAGAACCTAAGGCACATCCGTGGAGGGCTTGCAGACATCACCTTCCAATGACGAGGGGGAACCTCAGCTTCTTACGGCTGCCCAGACAGGCCCTTCCACGGCTTCCCAGCAAACATAATCTAGGTCTACCTCTGAGACTAGATCTTCCTTAGAGGCCTACACCTTCTAGGCCTTCACTTAAAAACAAACACAAAACGTCTCCCCCCTCCTGCCAAAAGCCAACCTGATCTGTCAGGCTTTTTCACAGAGCCTATTTACTGCCTTTATGCCCCTAAGGCCTGCCATGCCTGTTTCCCCACAAGCTGGTCCTCCTCCTATCAGTCCCAGGCCTCAGGCTGAGGAAATTATCCAACCAGAAGCTGAGGACTCAGACTCCTTTTCGGAGGATTCTCTCTCTCTGTCTGCCATTTCCTCTTGGGTATGCTTCCCCAGAGGACAAATCTGCTGAGGCTGCCTCCCCAGTAGAGGACCTCAACTTTGGGGAGACTATTTCTGAAATATGGGAACATTTTCAATGAGATTCTTCTGAAATGTCAAGAGGTCCAAAAAAAGATACTGTGAGCTTCTGCAGATGGAACACCCTACTCCTTCTGCAATTTCTCCAGTGTTACCAGCTTTCTTGGATGCTTTTAATGCTGCCTCTGTGAATCCTGAATCACAACCACCTGCCCCTAGAAGGCCTGACAAGTTTTACAAAGTCCCTGAAGTGATGAAATTGTTGATAAAATGCCCTGTTGCTGACCCTGCCACTGTCTCACTTTCAGCAGATAAGCCATCCAAACTGCTTCCCCTCTACCTCTGTCCTTCCCACAGACAAGGACATTGAGGCCTTGGAATGCTTATGTAAGAAGGTGTGTACTTCTGCTACCTTGGCCCTTATGGCAGTAAATTACCAGATGCATTTGTCCAAATATGCATTGGCTCTTTTGATCCAGGCCATCAAGCTTTTAGCTGACCTTCCTGACTGACCTTCCAAGGCTCAAATTTTCAGTCTCATTTCCTTGTCTTCCCAAGTTGTGCTAGACATTCAGTTAGATGCAGCTGTGATGCTGCATTAGCCCTCTGCCAGATCTGCAGCCTCGGCTTCAGTCCTTGGAAGATACTAATGGTTAAGGCTACAACCCTTACCTGGTGATATTAGGGCCAGATTACTGGATGTACCCCTGGATATCTCTGCCCTTTTTGGGTCTAAAGTGGCTGAGATATTTAAGGCCCTTCAGCAAAAAGGGAAGGAACTGTGGGATTTAGAACACCTGTTCGGCTCCCCTATACCCAAATTTCACAGGCACTATCCCTTAAAGTCCCAGTTTATTAGGAAACACACTGCCCCAGCTTCCCATGCTAGGGCAAGAAAAGGCACTAGAAAACAGCCAGACCCCTTCTAAGCCAGCTCATACCCCTGCCCAGAAACCTCCCTGACAGGACAGGTAGCCTGTGACTATCTGCATTCACTGCCCCCCCCCCCCCCCGATTACATTTCCCTGTCTCTAAGGCTTTCTCACTGTCTTACAGTTTGGCAAAACATTACCTCAGACAGGTGGGTCCTTTCCATCACGGAAAAGGGCTACTTTATGATCTGGATCTTTTCCTCTTCTCCCAGTGGGATTCCCCAGCCATCCAAAGATCAGCTTCCCCGTTTCCAGCCAGCCAGTCAGAGAGCCTCCTTTCACAAGGAACCATACAACTGGTTCCTCTGGCAGAAAAAAGGAAAGGGATTCTATTCAAGACTCTTCCTAGTTCCCAAGAAGGATGGACCTTGGAGACCTATCTTGGATCTTTGTCACCTCAATCTGTTCTTACAGGTACCCACCTTTCATGTGCTTACTCTTCAGACCCTTTTTCCTTTACTGGTACCTCAGGGATTTCTAGTCACACTGGACATATAAAGCATGCCTACCTTCACATCCCTATAAGGTCCATCTACAGGAAATATTTGCGCTTTGCTGTTGGTTCCATACATTTTCAATTTGTGCCTTTTCCTTTGGAGACTCTACTGCTCCAAGGGTCTTCAAGTGTCTGGCACCAGTAGTTGCTTATTGTAGGGTCCGAGGTATTCAAATATTTCCATACCTGGATGACCTCTTGATTCAGGCAGAATGCTCCAGATCCCTACAGAACTAACTCCACCAAGTCATCTCAGTTCTGCAGGTACTGGGATTCAACATAAACTTCCCCAAGTCCAACCAGAGTCCTTCCCATGACCAAGTTTTCCTAGGCTGCAGGATAAGGACAGATGTCATGAGAACATTCCTTCCACCCCAAAAAGGGGAAACCCTGAAGCAATATCTGGCATCTGTTCTCAAAGCCACTGCTTTGATAGCTAGACAATATCTCAGACTGCTGGGTCATATGGCTTCCACAATACTCATGCTGCATCTGGCAAGACTCCACATGAGAAAACTGCAATGGTACCTCAAGTCCACATGGGCCCAACACTCACACCCCTTGGACTTCGGCATCCCCTTCCTTGCCTAAGGAAGGAGATTCTGTGGTGGCTGAACCAAGTTGCACTCAACCCAGGACTTCCATTACAGTCCCTTGCCTCAGTCCAGGAAAGGTACACAGATGCCTCACATCTGGGCTGGGGGGCTAATTTGGGCAGCCTGAAAGTGCAGAGTACCTGGTCACAAGCCTTCAGGTGGGAAAACATCAACATCAGGGAAATGAGAGCTATCTTGTTTGCCCGGACAGCCTTCCTTCATGTCCTAAACAAGATGCCCTGAAATTGTTTACAGACAACACTACCGTTCTCTGGTATGTGAACAGACAGGGTGGAACCAAATCTCATTTGCTTTACAGACTTGCTGTCGAAGCCTGGGACCTGGCAACCCAACACGGAGTCTCCCTGCAGGCACTCTATATCCCTTCAGCTCTGAACATTCAGGCAGACACATTGAGCAGGTCCATGTCACAATTCCATGAATGGATGCTTCATAGGGATGTGTTTCTGGACATTTTCCATTGGTGGGGTACACCACAAATAGATCTGTTTGCCTCTCCTCTGAACAGGAACCTGCCAAAGTTTTGCATCAGGCTACCCAGCCCTTTAGCAAGGGCAACAGATGCCTTTTCAATCTCATGGAAGGGAATGTTTCTGTATGCAATCCCCTCTTCCCATTACTTCAAAAGTCCTGCTTGAAGATCCAGCAGGACAAACCAGAAATCTTGCTAGTGATTCCCTTTTGGCCAAGACAGCGTTGCTCCCCCCCCCCTCCTTCTGCATTTAGCCAAGGGCAGTCATCACAGTTACCTCAGAGTGGACCTTCTCACGCAGGACAAGGGATCCCTAATCCATACCCATCTGGAATCTCTGAATCTAACCCTGTGGGTGATAGAATTTTTATCCCTTCTAGACACCTTTACACTGATAGTCTGGCAGGAGGCCAGGAAACCTAACAGTAGGAGATCTTATTTGTCTAAATTGAAGAGATTCTCCATGTGGTGTCTACAAAGACAGCTAGACCCATTTCAGAGTGAGGTGTGAACTCTTGCAAGCAGGGTTGCTATATTCCTCTGTTAAAGCATACCTTGCTGCTCTTTCGGCCTGTCTGCCTCTTGATCCCCCCTCTAGCTTCCTTTCTTCCTCCAAAATTATTCCTTAAGGGAGTACTACACCTCAGGCCCCCCAGGAGGCTGGTTCAACCTCCATGGGATCTGAATTGCTTATTAGAGCAACTCACTGATGATCTAAGTGTTTCACTGTTGCAGTTATCACATTTGGGATGTTCTTCGTGTTTCACTGTTGCACTCATTACATTTGGGTAATCTGCTTGCAGGTTGCCCTCAGTCGGTTTGATTATTGGGTCCTGCATCGGTTGCTGTCCCTTCTTCCATGACGTCAGGTCATCAGGGGTATAAAATATGCAGCCGATGCCATTACATCAGTCTTTCTTGCCGTGCGGTAGCAGAAGCAGTTCACAAGTGCCGGTCGGCCGACTCCTTAAATTTTTGTTTTTGAGTTTCAGAACCGAAGTCTTCAACTTAAAGCTAAGTACCCCGTTGGGGAAACTTTTTTTTCTTGCTCCTTACCGATGTCAGTAAAAGTTAATAATTACATTACTTGTGGAAAGCAAATACCTCATAAAGATTTTCATTTGTACTGTATTCCTTGCTAGGCCCTGACCACGACGTACCTTGCTGTCGGTTTTGTGCCTTATTTAATCAGCGCACTATCCGTCGTCTGTATATTTTTGCCTCTAAATATTTCGGTTCTTGGTTTAATTATCCAGAAATGTCATCAATTAGCCATCCGACTACTGGGATTCCAAAAAAACGCAAAGATAAAGACAGAGGCCACCGAGGTCCAAAACTGCCGATGACACTTCTCCTAAGCCAGTTGCCAGTTCGCTGGTACTCGGTGAGGAGCTTTCGCAGCCCCTGATACTCGCTACTTGTGATTCGCAGGCCTCTACTGAGACCCATTCAGAGTCTGGTATGCCGCAAGATACTTGAACTATGGAACCCGCAGATGTCTCTACCTTGGATGGGTCCGGAGCCGCCGTGCAGGCACCGGCTTCTGAGGGTGTATTCAGGCCTACAGACTTGCATATTAAATCGACACCTCCTTCATTACTAAGGCCTAAATCTTGATCCATGTCTAAAAAAAGACGACGCCCAGGCCACATGCTCAGGCCCCTATGCCTAAAAAAACAAATTATAAAAATGGCTGAAGATCTAATAACTCTAATCGGGGGTAGTCAAACCCCCCCCCCCACCACCACCACCAAGAGGCCTAAGGCTGAGCTTGATTATGAATCTTCTGATCAGGATTCTGTTTCTTCTGACTCTTCTGATGACCTAGATTTGTCCATACCTACTTATGAGGATTCTGATACAGAGAATTCTATTCTCTCTGCTTCCCCTCCTGAGAATTTTTTTGGGGAAACTTTACATACTTTAAGGGAGCATTTTCACTGGGAAAGCCAGGAATTTTCTGATTCAAAAAAGAAGATTAGGGATTTCCTCCAACCTCCGCATAGGCCTTTGGGTATACCTCCTGTACTAGACATTGTTGGTGATGTTTTCTCTGAATTCAGTTTGGCCCCTGATTCCCTGCCTCTGGCTCCCAGTAAACCTGACCGATACTACAGGGTTCCTGAGTCCCACAAGTTCCTTTTCAAAAATCCTGTTGCAGATCCAGAGACTATTTCTCAGGGGCCCAAGGGCATTAAGACTTCCACTGCTAAAAATCCTACCCCTTCTGATAGACTCCAAGGTGCTGGACAGATGGGGTAAAAAGGTTTATACTTCTGTAACCTTGGCAATCAGAGCTTTAAACTGCCAATTTCACATGTTAAAATATCAGCAACATGTTCTTGGACTGCTTAAACAGAAAATGTTGATTCCTGACTCTGTGGAAAATAAAGATTTACAGGACTTAATGCATTCTGCTGAACAAGTTGGAAAACATACTTTGCAATGTGGTTTTGATTCTTTAGAGGCCTCTTGCAGGGCTGCTGTTACTGGGTCTGTGCTTAGAAGGCATGCTTGGCTTAAGGAGCAGTCTTTGCCTGATCATGTTAAATTGTTGGATGCTCCTTTAAATCAGGTCCGCCTGTTTGGCAACAAGGCTGAAGAAGTTCTTAAAAAGATGGAAGATAAAGCTAAATCTATGCAAACTGTTAAAGATAGTTTACAAGTGCAACCTCCTAGATTTAGTAGGCACTGGCCTACAAAGAAGTGGCCCTTTCCAGTCCTTTCCAGGTCTTCTCAAGCCAAACCCAGGTTTCAGTCCCAGGGGACTCTTGGAACTAAGCAATGGGGGACCTCCACTTCCAAATCTGGAAATTAGACACCCCCTATGGTAAACAGTCTCAATGAGTTCCTTTTAAAATTCACAAGCACTTATCTTTTGACCACCCCTTTGGGGGGGGGGGTTGCTCTTCTTGCAAAGAACTGGGAACTCATAACCCAGGACAAATGGGTTTAAAATATAGTGTCCCAGGGATACAGATTTAATCTCCAAACGTTGCCAGTACCAAATGGGTGGCCAGACCTGCCCCTAAATCAGTGAGCAGAGGCACAAAAACAAGTACTTTACCTCTTAAGCATGGGAGCTATTCAACTGTTACCAGAAGAGGAAAAGGGACAAGGTTTCTACTCCAGACTTTTTCTAGTACCCAGAAAAGACAAATTATGGCGTCCAATCCTGGACCTGTCTACTCTAAACACCTTTCTGGAGATTCCAAAATTCAAGATGCTGACTCTTAATTACTTCCTATGCTAGGCAAAGACGCCTGGTTGGCAACACTAGATCTAAAAGAAGTATACCTGCACATCTCAATCAGGGAATCTTGCAGAAGATACCTACGCTTCAAAGCAGGCTGTGCACGCATTATCAGATGTTCATCGTGTTTCACTGTTGCAGTCATTACACTTGGGTTATCCTGCTGGCAGGCTACCCGCAGTCGGCCGGAATTCCAAAGTCCTGGTCCGGGGTCGGTTGCGGTCGCCTCTTCCCTGACATCAGTGCGCCAGGGGTATACAAGATGCAGCCGACCCCATTTTCTTCAGTCTTTCTTGTCGCACGGTGCCCAAAGCAAAAGCAGTTCGCAAGTGCCGGTCGGCTGACTCCTGAGATTTTCGAAATTGAATTTCTGATCCGAAGTCTTCAATAAAGCTAAGTACCCCATTGGGGAAACGTTTTCTTGCTCCAGACCGATGTCAGTAAAAGTTAACAATTGTATTTCTTGTGGGAAGCAAATACCTCATAAGGATTTTCATTCTTACTGTATTCCTTGCCTAGGCCCTGACCACGACATTGCTAGTTGTCGGTTTTGTGCTAGATTCAACCAATGTACTATTAAGCGTCGGTTCGATTTTGCTTTACATTATTTTGGCCGAAGGTTTAACTATATAATGCTGTTGGAACAACCAACGACCGGAGTTCATAAAAAGCGCAAAGACAAAGAAAAGGACAGGCATCCGAGGTCCAAAACCGACGAAGCCTCTTGTAGGCCACTCGCCGGTTTTCAGTGAGGCGCTTTCGCAGCCCCTGACACCCGCTACCTCAGGGCCACTGGCCGCCTCCGACTCCCACGTGGAGGCAACTAGGCCTCTGGAAACTCAAGTTATTGGGCCTACGGAAACTATTCCCTCAGATGGGTCCGGAGCTGCTGAGCAGGCATCTGCTTCTGAGGGTGTTTTCAGACCTACACAGCTTACTATCAAGACCACTTCAGCAGCCAAGGCAAAGTCTAAAACACCTTTAAAGACAAAGAAACAAGTAAAGCATTCTCCTGGACAGTCATCCATGCCTAAGAAACAGATGCTTAAAATGGCCGAGGACCTAATTACTTTGATCAGGGGTTCCCATCCCCCTCCTGATAAAAGGCCTAGGCAAGATACTGACTATGACTCCTCTGACCAGGTTTCTATTTCTTCTGATTCCTCTTCAGAACAGGGATATTCTCTTCCTTCCTATGAGGACTCTGATGCTGAAGAATCTATCCCTTCAGCCTCTCCACCTGAGGACTACTCTTTTGGGGAAACCCTGCATACCATGAGGGAGCATTTCCATTGGGAGAGCCAGGATTATTTAGAATCCAAGAAAAGGCTCAGAGACTTTCTTTTATTGCCTCAGCACAGACCTCTTGCTATTCCTCCTGTGCTAGATATTGTTGATGTATTTTCTGAATCCAGTTTGTCTCCTGATTCTTTACCCCCTGCACCAGTTAAGCCAGATAGGTACTACAGGTTTCCAGAGTCACATAAATTTCTTTATAAAAACCCTGCTGCTGATCCAGGAACAATTTCTCAGGGTCCCAAAGGGGTCAAGGCTTCCACTGCAAAAAAGCATGTTCCTCTGATAGGGATTCTAGAGCACTGGACAGATGGGGGAAAAAAGTTTACACCTCTGCTACTTTAGCTGTAAGGGCTTTAAACTGCCAGTTTCACATGCTTAAATATCAACAATACCTAATGTCTCTGCTAAAACAGAAAATGCTGACAAGCTCTGAATGTCCTGAAAACAAGGAAATGCAGGATTTATTGCATGCAGCTGAACAAGTGGGAAAGCATACTTTGCAGTGTGAATGTTCATCGTGTTACCCTGCTGCAGTCATCACATTTGGGTTATCCTGCCATCAGGCGGTCCTGCAGTCGGCCCGAATTCCAAAGTCTTGGTCCGGTGTCGGTTGTTGTCGCTTCTTCCCTGACATCAGTGCGCCAGGGGTATATCAGAGGCATCCGACGCCATTTTCTTCAGTCTTTCTTGCCGCGCGGTGCCCGAAGCAGAAGCAGTTCGCAAGTGCCAGTCGGCCGACACCTGAGATTTTCGAATCGAGTTTCAGTCCGAAGTCCTCAAAGCTAAGTACCCCATTGGGGAACCTTTTCTTGCCTCAGTCCGATGTCAGAAAAAGTTAACAATTGCATTTCTTGTGGGAAGCAAATACCTCATAAGGACTTTCATTCTTTTTGTATAACTTGCCTAGGCCCAGACCACGACATCACTGGTCGTCGGTTTTGTGCTAGGTTCAATAAGCGAACTATTAAGCGATGCTTTGATTTCGCATGACACTACTTCGGTAGGAAATTTAATTACACTATGCCGTCGTTGCAACCGACTACCGGCGTGCATAAAAAACGCAAAGATAAAGAAAGGCAGCCTAGATCCAAGCCAGACTCCGAGCCCTCGGCTGGGCCGGTCGCCGGTTCTCAGTGAGGCGCCTAAGCAGCCCCTGGCTACCACTGAATTGGATCCCCAGACCGCTTCGGATTCTCCAGCAGAGAGTTCTAGGCTGACGCAGCCATTTTCTTTAGGCCTTACCGACGACATTGCAGTAGGAGAAGTCGGTGCTGTAGAAACACCTTTGGTTTCTGAAGGTGTCTTCAGACCGACTACTCTCACCATAAAATCTTATGCTAAACTTAAGACTCCTCTAAAACCAAAAAAGGCTACTCTTCAGTCTCCAGGTCAAGGCCCTATGCCTAAGAAACAGTTGCTTAAAATGGCTGAAGATTTAATTTCTTTGGACAGGGGTTCGCAACCCCCCCCCCGACAAAAGGCTTAGACAAGAGGAGGATTATGCCTCCTCTGATCAGGTGTCTGTTTCCTCAGGCTCCTCTGAGGAACAGGATTACTCATTTTCCCCCTTATGAAGATTCTGATGCTGAAGACTCCATTCCCTCAGCTTCTCCCCCTGAAGATTATTCCTTTGGGGAAACCTTACATACCATGAGGGAACATTTCCACTGGGAAGGTAAGGACTACTCCGACTCAAAGAAAAGGTTCCGAGAGTTTCTTTTACTCCCCCAGCACAGACCCCTTGCTTATCCCCCCAGTTTTAGACATTGTGGATGATGTTTTCTTAGAATCTAGTCTAAATCCAGATTCTCTGCCTCCTGCTCCAGCCAAAACAGATAGATACTATAAAGTGCCTGACTCACACAAATTCCTATACAAAAGCCCTGTTGCTGATCCAGAGACAATTTTCCAGGGTCCCAAGGGGGCTAAGGCTTCTATGGCTAAAAATCCTGTACCCTCTGAAAGGGACTCCAGAGCACTAGATAGGTGGGGGAAGAAGGTTTACACCTCAGCTACTCTAGCTATCAGAGCACTAAATTGTCAATTTCACATGCTTAAATAACAGCAATTCCTAATGTCTCAAATAAAACAAAAGATGGGCACGCACCCTCAACTGTCTGAATTCAAGGAAATGCAGGATCTGTTGCATGCAGCTGAACAGGTGGGCAAACATACTTTACAATGTGGTTTTGATGCCTTGGAAGCTTCCTCTAGAGCAGCTGTTACACTGGGTCTGTTATACATAGGCATGCTTGGTTAAAGGAACAATCTCTGCCTGATCATGTTAAAGCAAAGTTACTAGATGCACCCTTACAGCAGGATGTCTTATTTGGGGTTAAAGCAGAGGAGGTTTTAAAGAAAATGGAGGATAAGGCAAAATCTATGCAGACGGTCAAAGATTTCTTACAAGTACAGCCCCCACGATTCAGCAGAAATTGTCCAACAAAAAATTGGTCCTTTCCAGCTTCTGACAGACCACAGAGGGGTAAATACAGGCACCCAAGGGGCAGAGGACAAGCACAAATCCCTTACAAACCTTGCCAATGGGGCACTGCAACACAGAAGGGAGGAGAAGACAGGCCACAAACTACTAGAAGGCAAACACAATGACTTATACCTCAAACTGCCAAGGAAAACACTCCTGGCAGCTCCCTTGGGAGGAAAATTAGCACTTTTTGCAGACAACTGGCACATCATCACAAAGGACAAATGGGTCCTAGACATTATCTCACATGGATACAGATTCCATTTCCACACCTTGCCAAGGATAACAGGAATGCCAAACCTGCCACAGAATCCAATGGGCAGAGGCACAAAAACAAATGACAGCTCTCATGGTCATGGTACCTACACAGGAGCAAGGCCAAGGATTTTACTCAAGGCTCTTTCTAGTCCCCAGAAAGGACAATGCTTGGAGAACCATTCTGGACCTTTCAATTTTAAACACCTTCTTGCAAGTACCCAAATTCAAGATGCTAACACTACAGCAGCTTCTTCCCATGTTGGGCAAGAAAGCTTGGCTAGTAACGTTGAACCTCAAGGAGGCATACCTGCATGTCCCTATCAGACAAAATTGCAGAAGATACCTCAGTTTCATTGCTGGTTCAACCCATTACCAATTCTCTGCACTGCCCTTTGGCTTATCTACTGCTCCCAGGGTCTTCATAAAATGCCTGGCACCAGTAATTGCATACTGCAGACAAAGAGGAATTCAAATATACCCATACCTGGACGACTGCCTCATCCAAGCAGAAAGCAAGGACATTCTCTTACAACACCTGGCTTTTGTAAAACATCATCTAAGTTGCCTAGGGTACACAGTAAACGAAAAGAAATCAAAACTAGTGCCCTCACAAAATATGACATTCCTGGGTGCCAGCTTGAGTACAACGGCCCAGATGGCTTATCTGACGCCAGACAAACAACTACAATTAACTCAATACTTCAGAGCAATGGCAACAAAGACGCAACTCCCTGCAAGAAAAATTCTACAGGCCTTGGGCTTCATGGCATCTTGCATACTACTAATACCATTTGCAAAACTGCATATGAGGAAATTACAATGGTACCTAAAAAGCGTATGGACTCAACACAGCCACAGCTTGGAAACAGTGATACCTTTCATTCCCTGCCTTCAACAGGAGTTCTTATGGTGGTCACAGGCATGTCACCTCAACAAGGGTCAGCCTTTCACCTTACCCCCAGCCAGGCAAACTATAACAACAGATGCATCGGACTATGCCTGGGGGGCACACATGGCAGGACGGTGCATTCAAGGCATATGGACTGCAGATCAAAGGAATCTGCACATCAATTAAAAATAAATGCTAGCTGTACAAAATGCTCTGACAGCCTTCAAGGACCTCTTACATCCAGGACAGCTTATCATAAGAACAGACAACACCACAGTAATGTGGTACATAAGCAAGGGGGTACACACTCCTACCCTCTATGCAGGCAAGCAATGACCTTGTGGAACACAGCACTGGCTTACCAAGTTCAATTACAAGCTCAATTCCTGCCAGGAAAAAAGAACACATTGGCAGACGACCTAAGCAGAAACATCATGGATCCCCACGAGTGGAAACTGGATCCACAAGTATTTGCAATGATAACTCAAAAATGGGGGCTCCCAGACATAGACCTATTTGCCAGCCCCCAAAACTATCAACTAACAAAATTTGCGCAAGGACTTTTCACCATCAAGCTTGGAAGGTGGACACACTCTCATTCAGTTGGAAAATGCTGACAGTATATGCCTTTCCTCCATTACCCCTTCTCACAAAGGTGCTGCTGAAAGTCAGGATGGAGAGACCCCGAATGATGCTCATTGCCCCAGACTGTCCACGCCAGCACTGGTACCCACTATTAAGGAATATGGTCCAGGGCCCACCATGGATTCTACCACAAAGTACCTATCTGCTCACACAGCAAGACAATCAGATTCTACACAGCCAACTCAAAACCTTAAACTTGGCTGCATGGCAAATCACCTAAGTAACCAGCCAGCTCCTCTCTCTCAAGCTGTTATGGATGTTGTTCTGGAGGCCAGGAGGCCCAGCACCAGGAAAGCCTACTCAGACAAATGGAAAAGGTTTTGCGCCTGGAACAAAGCTAAAGGCCAAAATACCCTTCAGCCTGACATACCTTAGATTTTGCAATATTTAACTGAGATGTTACACAAAGGGCTTTCTTTTTCATCTATTAAAATCCACGCCTCAGCTATT
Source organism: Protopterus annectens (assembly GCF_019279795.1). Lineage (NCBI taxonomy): Eukaryota > Metazoa > Chordata > Ceratodontiformes > Protopteridae > Protopterus > Protopterus annectens. The sequence goes on along the minus strand of NC_056726.1, from coordinate 1,821,852,005 downwards.
TCAGCTCACTACAACACTGATCCTCCCCTATTTTCACATACACTCCTAAGGCAGTTTCTCAGAGGGGCCAAAAACATTAGGCCTCCCAGGAGAGCACCAACACCTACTTGGGACCTCAACTTTGTTCTGGAAAAACTTACGCTACCTCCTTTTGAGTCAGCTTTCTCAGCTGACTTAAAGTTTATATCATGGAAGACTGCCCTGCTGCTAGCAATTACTTCAGCGAGAAGAGTTTCAGAGCTTCAGGCACTAATGGCAGTAGAGCCTTTCCTCATTTTTCATCAAGACAGAGTTTCTCTATGAACTAACCCCTCCTTTATGCCTAAGGTGGTATCCAGTGTGGCTCTAAATCAAACCATCCATTTACCCACCTTCTTTCCAAATCCACAGAACAAAGGAGAAAGACTCCTACATTCCTTGGACGTTCACAGGCAGCTACGTTACTACTTGGATAAAACTAAGGTTTTCAGAAAATCTGACCAGCTTTTTGTATCCTATGCTACAGCATCACAAGGAAAGGCTATCTCAAAACAGACCATTCCCAAATGGATAGGACATTGCATACGTTTTTGCTACATCCACCATGGAAAACCAGTTCCTGCTAGCATAAGGCCCCACTCTACCAGGGCAGCAGCTACATCTACAGCCTACCTCAGGTAAGTGCCAACCAAGGATATTCTGGAAGCTGCAACTTGGAGTTCAGTACACACCTTCACCAAACATTACCACTTACCACTTTACTCTAAGACTAGAGCTGGCTTCGCCACTGCAGTTTTGCAGGGCCTTCTAGCCTCCTCTAACCCTCTTTGACTCCACCACCCATCCTTAGCTTTGGGATTCTACCCAAGTGTGATGACTGCAGCAGGGTAACACGATGAACATAGTACAGTTTTGTACCTACCATAAATGTAGATGTTCGAGTGTATACCCTGCTGCAGTCCAGGTTACCCTCCCTCCATCCCCTCTGAACTAGCTGAACTTCTCTCTACCACTCTATCCTATACTACCTCTGTGGTGTATTTGCTTGTGCCTAAGGGTTTTGTTTTATTTTTATATAGCTATATATATATATATATATATATATATATATATATATATATATATATATATATATATTGCCTACCTATTAGGGGCACCTGACATCTGGGGCAAGAAAAACTGAAGAAAATGGCGTCGGATGCCTCTGATATACCCCTGGCACACTGATGTCAGGGAAGAACAGCAACCGACGCCAGACCAAGACTTTGGAATTCGGGCCGACTGCGGGACCGCCTGACGGCAGGATAACCCAATTGTGATGACTGCAGCAGGGTATACACTCTAACATCTACATTTATGGTAGGTACAAAACTGTACTTTTTGATTCACTAGAGGCTTCTCGCAGAGCCGCAGTTACATGTTCTGTCATTCGAAGGCATGCTTGGTTAAAAGAACAGAGTTTACCTGATCATGTTAAAGCAAAATTATTGGATGCTCCATTACAGCATGATACTTTGTTTGGTGTTAAGGCGGAAGAGGTGTTAAAGAAAATGGAGGATAAAGCAAAATCAATGCAGACAGTAAAGGATTTCTTACAGGTTCAGCCACCCAGATTTAGCAGGATCTGGCCTTCTAAAAATTGGTCCTTTCCAGTGTCAGACAGGCCACAAAGAGGCAGATCTCAGCCCCAAGGCTCATACAGACCTAAGCAATGGGGTGCTTCAGCCTCCAAAGGCGGAGAAGACAAATCACAACCATATAAGAAACAGTCTCAATGACGTCCCACTACCAATGCCAAGCACTTACCTTTTGGCAGCACCCTTAGGGGGAAAACTAGCACTTTTCTCACAAAGTTGGCACATGATCACCCAGGACAAATGGGTACTGAATATTATTTCTCAGGGCTACATGTTCCACTTTCACACCCTCCCAGGGGCAAAAGGTATGCCAGACCTGCCACACAAACAATGGGCAGTGGCACAAAAGCAAATTTCTGCTCTCATGGACATAAGGGCAATTCAAAAAGTACCACAGCAAGAGCAGGGGCAAGGATTTTACTCAAGACTTTTATTGGTACCCAGAAAGGATAAAGCCTGGAGGCCAATACTGGACCTGTCTACTCTAAATACTTTCCTGGACGTTCCAAAATTCAAAATGTTGACACTGCAGCAACTTCTACCCATGCTGGGCAAGAAGGCTTGGCTCGTTACTTTGGACCTCAGAGGCATACCTGCATGTCCCAATCAGACAATCTTGCAGAAGATACCTCAGATTTCATAGCTGGCTCAATGCATTACCAATTCTCTGCACTGCCCTTTGACTTATCTACTGCGCCCAGGGTCTTCACAAAATGCCTGGCACCAGTAATTGCATTTTGCAGACAAAAAGGAATTCAAATATATCCCTACTTGGACGACTGCCTTATTCAAGCAGAGAGCAAGGACATTCTACTAAAGCATCTGGCGTTTGTAAAAAGATTACTAATTTGCATAGGGTACACAGTAAACGAAAAGAAATCAAAACTAAGTTCCCTCTCAAGAGATAATATTCCTGGGTGCAAGCTTAAAAACAACTGCCCAGATGGCTTATCTCACATCAGACAAACAAAGGCAACTGACTCATTACTTCCAAATGATGGCAACAAAGACCCAGCTACCTGCAAGAAAAATTCTGCAGGCTTTGGGCTTCATGGCATCCTGCAATCTGCTAATTCCATATGCAAGACTGCATATGAGGAAGCTACAATGGTATCTAAAAAGTGTTTGGACTCAACATTGCCACAGCCTGGAGACAATTACTCTCATTCCCTGCCTGCAACAAGAGTTTCGATGGTGGGCACTGGCCTGTCACCACAACAAGGGACAGCCTTTCACATTACCCACAGCCAGGCAGACACTAACAGATGCATCGGATTATGCCTGGGGGGCACACATGGTGGGAAAATGTATTCAGAGCACATGGCCCGCAGACCAAATACATCTTCATATTAATCAAAAAGAGATGCTAGCTGTACAGAATGCCCTGACAGCCTTCAAGGATCTATTTCATCCAGGGCAACGTTTACTAAAGACGGACAATACTACAGTCATGTGGTACATAAACAAGCAAGGGGGCACACATTCCTACCCCCTTTGCAGGCAAGCCATGACTTTGTGGAACACAGCATTGACCTGTCTAGTACATCTACAGGCACAATTCCTGCCAGGAAAGAAAAATACTCAGGCAGATGAACTAAGCAGAAACCTCATGGACCCTCACGAGTGGAAACTAGATCCACAAGTCTTCAGCATGATAACAAGGAAATAGGGATGCCCAGACTCGGATCTGTTTGCCTCCCCTCAACTGCCAACTACAGAGGTTCTGCACAAGGACTTATCACACTCAAGCATGGAAGGTGGATACTCTGTCATTCAGCTGGAAAGCCCTGACAGTTTATGCCTTTCCTCCACAGCCTCTCCTCCCCAAGGTACTCCTAAAAGTCAGACGAGAAGCCAAAAATGATTCTGATTACCCCAGACTGGCCACGCCAGCACTGGTACCCAATCCTAAAGAGCTTGTCTCAAGGCCCAGCCTGGGCTTTACCTCAAATTCCTCATCTTCTGACTCAACAAAACAATCAGATCCTGCACAGCCAACTCAGAACCTTAAATCTGGCTGCATGGCAAATAATATAGCCACTCAGAACACACCTCTCTCTAAAGCTGTTATGGATGTCATTTTGGAAGCCAGGAGGCCCAGCACCAGGAAATCTTATGCAGAAAAATGGAAGAGATTCTGTGCTTGGAATCAGGCACAAGGACTTGAACCACTTGTTCCAAATATTCATCAGATTTTACAATACCCAACTGAGATGCTGGACAAAGGCCTATCCTTATCAATTAAGATCCATGCCTCTGCCATTTCAGCTCATTACAATACGGGACCTCCTATTTTCTCTCATCCACTGCTAAGACTGTACCTCAGAGGGGCAAAAAACATAAGACACCCTAGGAGAGCACCGATACCTGCATGGGACTTCAACTTTGTTTTGGAAAAGCTCACACTGCCTCCTTTTGATCCAGTCAATACAGCTGATATAAAATTCTTATGGAAAACTGCTCTGCTCCTAGCAATAACTTCAGCAAGAAGAGTCTCAGAGTTACAGGCATTAATGGCAGTGGAACCTTTTATCATTTTTCATCCAGACAGGGTTTCTCTAAGGACAAACCCAACATTTATGCCAAAGGTAGTATCCAGTGTGGCTCTTAACCAAACCATTCATTTGCCAACATTTTATCCAAATCCCCAGAATAAAGGGGAGAGACTTCTGCACTCTTTGGACATACACAGGCAGCTACACTTCTACTTGTACAAAACAAAAGCTTTCAGAAAAACTGAGCAACTGTTTGTAGCATATGCTGCAGGATCACAAGGAAAGGCTATCTCAAAGCAGACTATCTAAAAATGGATAGGACACTGTATTAGTTTCTGCTATGCACAGCATGGCAAGTCAGTGCCTAAGAATATTAGGTCTCATTCTACCAGGGCAGCAGCCACTTCAGCAGCCTTTCTGAGGAGTACCAACCAAGGACATTTTGGAGGCTGCAACTTGGAGTTCAGTGCACACTTTTACCAAGCATTATCACTTACCTCTTTACTCTAAATCCAGAGCAGGCTTTGCCACTGCAGTTCTGCAGGGCCTCATAGCCACTCCTAATCCTATTTAGACCCAGCCGCCCTACCTCAGCTTTGGGATTCAACCCAAGTGTAATGCTGCAGCAGTGAAACACAATGAACATAGTACAGTTGTGTACCTACCATAAATGTAGATGTTCGAGTGTGTTCACTGTTGCAGTCCAGGTTACCCACCCTCCATCCCCCTGTATTTGCTGGGATTTTTCTGTACTTCTCTATCCTATATAACCTATGTGGTGCATTTGCTTGTAGATGAAGGTATTATTTTTATTTTACTGTATGTTTTTATAAGCAATATGTATTGCCTACCTTCTTGGGGGCACCTGACATCTGGGGCAAGAAAAACTGAAGAAAATGGCAGCGGCTGCATCTTGTATACCCCTGGCACACTGACGTCAGGGAAGAGGCGACAGCAGTCGACGCTGGACCAGGACTTTGGAATTCAGGCCGACTGTGGGTAGCCTGCCAGCAGGATAACCCAAGTGTAATGACTGCAACAGTGAATACACTTGAACATCTACATTTATGGTAGGTACACAAGTGTACTTTCTCTGCACTGCCCTTTGGCTTATCTACTGCGCCCATGGTCTTCACAAAGTGCCTGGCTCCAGTAATTGCATTTTGCAGGCAAAGAAATATTCAGATATATCCATACCTGGACAATTGTCTAATTCAGGCAGAAAACAAGGACATTCTTCTAAAACATCTGGCGTTTGTAAAAAGGGTTCTAACTTGTGTAGGGTACACCATAAATGAAAAGAAATCATAACTGGTACCCTCACAAAAAATTACATTCCTGGGTGCAAGCTTGAATACAACTGCCCAGATGGCTTACCTTACACCAGAAAAGCAAATTCATTTGGTAACTTACTTCAAACAGGTGGCCACAAAAACCCTGCTATCTGCAAGACAAATTCTGCAAGCCTTGGGGTTCATGGCCTGCTGCATTCTTCTAATTCCATATGCAAGACTGCATATGAGGAAAACTTCAGTGGTGCTTAAAAAGTTTATGGAGTTAACATTGTCACAGCCTGGAAACAATGATTCCTATCATACCTTGCCTGCAACTAGAGATCCTATGGTGGGCAGAGACCTGCCACCAAAACAAGGGACTGCCATTCACTCCACCCGCTGCCACCCAAACTACAGACGCATCAGACTATGCTTGCGGGACTTATCTGGCAGGG